>NW_025228072.1:155825-300470 GCF_018294505.1 Triticum aestivum
AATGGCGAGTGTCTCAAAACTCTTCCTAGCTCAAACTGACAGGATGGGCACGAAATTTTTTCGACCAATTTTTTTTTTTCGACTGCCCGGACCCAAAAACTGGAAACGGGTCAAAAAAAACTTCCTATAATGGCACCTGTCTCAAAACACTCAGAAACACCTAAAAATAGAATAGCCAGAAATTTTTTCGAAAAAAGCGTTTTCGAAAAATTTTGAGCCTAAATGGAGCGTGGCTACCCGACTCTTCTTTTCCCGAAGCCTACTCCGGCAAGGAAACACGAATCGGAATCTAGATGGATCCCGAAAACAAACCTAATAAGCAAAGAACTCGGATTGGTGGTGGATATATGGTGGTGGTATATGGCAGCGGTGGTGGTAGCGGTGGTAGTATATGGATATGGATCGGTGGTGGTATATGGACACGGATTGGTGGTGGTATATGGATACGGATTCGGTGCGGTGGTGGTAGATGGCAGGGGCGATGATGATGGTGCGGCGGCGGCGTGACAACTTATGACCAGAACTCGAAACTCTAAAAGACTAGACTCTAAGACCAGCAACTAGACACGACGATGCAACCGCAAATTCAACAAAGCAAAACCCTAAAAAGATTATGCAAGGCTCAGATTGGTTTGGATATGATGAACTAACCCTAATTTTTTTTGTGGCTTTTTCGTGGACTATAGGTATGAAGAACAGACTCGACCTAAACTACGAAAAACTGTAAAATCTCACCGAGCAACCTGAAAACTGATACCACTTGATAGAGGCGGAGGTGTCCCGTCTTTCGATGAGATGGTGGATTTCGCTTTGGTGGAAGTCGATTTTGACGATCCGACTACGAACGTGCGAGGACGTCGCGCCTTAGCAATCGCTAAACCAACTCTGAGAGGTTATTGACCACGCCGGAGCACGATCAACCTGACCACAAGGGTCTGTTTCCTGCGAGCAAACGAAGAACAAGCAAGAAACTAAGATTGCAATCTGGATATTGCGAATATAAGATGAAAGCTTTATTGATCAAGGTGGGGTTCTGTGACGCCTTTGTCTGGTCGTTGAACACAAACGAAGTACGCGAAGTTGCAGCTATGGCGAACTTTTAATCTAAACAAAACCCAAAGTCTAAACGATGCCCTAAGGGCTGTATATATGGAGGAAGAGGGGGGAATTTCGTGGCCCTTGGTGGAGGGGTCCGAAATCAACCCTATCTCTTGTTTCCCCACACATACGGACTCTAAAAATAGCCTATACTTATGTATTTCGAAATTACATGGGCCTGGCCCAATAATAAGGTGACGCAGCACCTAGAATAGCCTCGGGACGAAATTTATGAAGTGGCATCTTGTATATTTCGTCCAAGGCTTCATGCACCCATTATGGTGGCTTCAAAGTCCTGAAATCATCACTTGTAACTCCGTTCTTGTTTCCCTTGCGCATGCCATCATCTCCATGCTTGTTCTTGCTCCAATGTTCATCCTTCTCCAAGCTAGGCCCTTCATTTGTAAGCTAAACAAATGATAGAGGCAAAGGTGTCCCGTCTTTCGATGAGATGGTGGATTTCGCTTTGGTGGAAGTCGACTTTGACGATCCGACTACGAACGTGCGAGGACGTCGCGCCTTAGCAATCGCTAAACCAACTCCGAGAGGTTATTGACCACGCCGGAGCACGATCAACCTGACCACGAGGGTCTGTTTCCTGCGAGCAAACGAAGAACAAGCAAGAAACTAAGATTGCAATCTGGATATTGCGAATATAAGATGAAAGCTTTATTGATCAAGGTGGGGTTCTGTGACGCCTTTGTCTGGTCGTTGAACACAAACGAAGTACGCGAAGTTGCAGCTATGGCGAACTTTTAATCTAAACAAAACCCAAAGTCTAAACGATGCCCTAAGGGCTGTATATATGGAGGAAGAGGGGGGAATTTCGTGGCCCTTGGTGGAGGGGTCCGAAATCAACCCTATCTCTTGTTTCCCCACACATACGGACTCAAAAAATAGCCTATACTTATGTATTTCGAAATTACATGGGCCTGGCCCAATAATAAGGTGACGCAGCACCTAAAATAGCCTCGGGACGAAATTTATGAAGTGGCATCTTGTATATTTCGTCCAAGGCTTCATGCACCCATTATGGTGGCTTCAAAGTCCTGAAATCATCACTTGTAACTCCGTTCTTGTTCCCCTTGCGCATGCCATCATCTCCATGCTTGTTCTTGCTCCAATGTTCATCCTTCTCCAAGCTAGGCCCTTCATTTGTAAGCAAAACAAATGTATCCAATTTAGGCAGCATCATATTCTCATGAACATTAGAATCATTACCAAGAAACGAAAGTACCTGGTAATTTAGTTGGCGTGCACGAGCTCTAGTAATTGGTCCAGTATGTATAGCAGCAGGGGCTGTGGGTGTAACAATTGTATTGTTGTCCTCATCACCGCCGCCGCACCATCATCATCACCCCTTCCATCTACCACCACCGCTTATCCGCCACCGCTTCGAATCCGTATCCATATACCACCACAGCTGTCATATACCACCACCGCTGCCATCTACCACCATATATCCACCACCAATCCGAGTTCTTGTCATATTAGGTTTGTTTTCGGGATCCATCCAGATTCCGATTCGTGTTTCGTTGCCGGAGTAGGTTTCGGAAAAAAAAAGAGTCGGGTAGCCACGCTCCGTTTAGGCCCAAAATTTTTCGAAAATGCATTTTTTGAAAAAAATTCTGGCTATCCTATTTTTAGGTGTTTCTGAGTGTTTTGAGACAGGTGGCATTATAGGAAGTTTTTTTTGACCCGTTTCCAGTTTTTGGGTCCGGGCAATCGAAAAAAAAAATGGTCGAAAAAATTTCGTGCCCATCCTGTCCGTTTGAGCTAGGAAGAGTTTTGAGACACTCGCCATTATAGTGATTTTTCGCAAAAAAAAAGCAGCGCAAAAAAAAGAACGCAAAAAAAAAAGAGCGAAAAAAAAATTCAGAGTGTGCTTTTTCCTTGTTTACGTGCCGCGCCGTGATTTTGTTAGTGTTCTAGGCTCGCGTCTCTAGTACGGTCTAGCCTAGGACCAGCACAGTACCGTCGTTGAGCGTTTATTCAACTTTGCATCTCTGAATTGATTATTGCTGACCCTTTTTGCTACCATACTATAAGCCTTCCCAGCTCCACATACATCTACGTCGTGCGTTTGACTCTCCCTGGTAATCGCTCTATCCAAGCTTTGAGAGTTTTTGACTACAACGGTTGCCGATCACCGCCTGCTGCTGGGTAAGAACTGGTAAGAATTTGAGATTTGCTTGACGGATTTGTGACACCCACCACCACCACTTGTTCGTAGTCTGTAGGATCATATTCTTGTGTGTTTCTATTGCTGCTAACCATGCCAGGATCACAAGCCGACGAGATTGACTGGGAGAATTTATCGAACAAGGAGCTTCATGATAAGTTTCAGCAAATGATGACTGAACAGGTGCAAGATGTGCTGAACAATTTTGAAGAGGCCATGGAGAAGATCACTGGCTTTGAGAAGACGTTCGAAACAAAGCTCGATAACAAGTTTAATGAATTGCTCGCGCGTCTTCCACCACCACCACCCGCTGCAGCTAACGCACCTCTCCAACAATAACAACAACGACTACCTCCACGTCGCGAAGCAGACCTCCGCCGAGCAAGCCGTGTTCCTCTTGCGTTTGGCCAAACTGTTGGTGCTGCTGTTGATACTTCTGTGGCTCCTGCTGCTGATGCGGAGGAGGATGATTATGTGGGAGATTATGAGGATGAGGTTGATCAAAATCAACACTACGTGCAGCCACCTGTACCACCACCAGCAGGTCGACCTCAGGTATATATTCGTAATGGTAGGCCTGCACCACCACCTCAGGTACGAGATGATGTCCATATTCCTAAACTGAAATTGAATATTCCACCATTTGAGGGTAGATATGTTCCTGATATATATCTTACTTGGGAGTTAGAAACTGAACAATGATTTACATGTTTACAATATCCTGAGGAGAGACGAGTTGCTGCTGCCGTTTGTGCTTTCACTAGTTTTGCATGTGTATGGTGGTCTGAACATTGTAGATTATATCCTATTCCAACTACTTGGGCTGCTTTGAAAACTGCTATGCGTACGCGTTGGGTTCCACCATATTATCAATGTGAATTGCTTCAAAAATTGCAGCGTTTAAGACAAGGGAAAAATTCTGTAGAAGAATATTATCAGGAATTACAAACTGGCATGATTAGATGTGGTATTGTTGAGGAGAATGAAGCTATGCTTGCACGTTTTCTGGGTGGATTAAATAGAGAGATTCAGACCATTCTAGACTATAAGGAGTATACTAATATCACTCGTTTATTCCATCATGCATGTAAAGCTGAACGTGAAGTGCAGGATCGACAAGCATTGGGGCGAACTAACTTTTCTGCAGGCCGACCTTCATCATGGACACCACGTGCATCTTCTACTTCAACTGCACCAGCACCTCCATCCGGTGCCACCTCCAGCCGTGATACAAGAAAACAGGCACAACCACCATTATCTGCCAAGAGCGCACCTGCGGGGCCTGCACATCGTTCTTCTTCTTCCATGGCATCAACAGGGCACACAAGTGATATTATTTGTCGTCGTTGTAAGGGAGGAGGTCATTATGCGAGAGAATGCAAATCTCCGCGTGTGATGATTGCTACCGCAGATGGTGGATATGAGTCCGCTAGTGACTATGATGAGGAGACTTTGGCTCTTATTACACATGAAGAACATGGTGGAGATGATTCTGATCATGAGACGCAATACATGGCTCCTGAAGACGCTGACAGGTATGAATGTTTAGTTGCTCAACGTGTTTTGAGTGTGCAGGTCACACAAGCTGAGCAAAATCAGAGGCACAATTTGTTCCATACCAAGGGAGTTGTGAAGGAACGTTCTGTGCGCGTCATCATAGACGGAGGGAGCTGCAACAACTTGGCTAGCATGGAGATGGTGGAGAAGCTTTCTCTCACCACAAGACCACATCCACATCCTTACTACATCCAATGGTTCAACAACAGCGGCAAGGTTAAGGTCACACGTACTGTTCGTGTGCATTTTAGTATCTCTACATATGCTGATTATGTTGATTGTGATGTGGTACCTATGCAAGCATGTTCCTTATTACTTGGTAGACCATGGCAATTTGATAAAAATTCTGTACATCATGGTAGAAACAATCACTATACTCTTGTTCATAAGGATAAAAATATTACTTTGCTTACTATGACCCCTGATTCCATTTTGAAAGATGATATTAATAGAGCTAATAAAGCACAACAGGAGAAGAATAAGAGTGAAAATCAGATTGTGGCAAAAGAATTTGAGCAACAAATGAAGCCTAATAATAAACCATCTAGTGTTGCTTCTGAAATTAAATTGAAAAGTGCATGTTTATTTGCCACCAAATCTGATATTGATGAGCTAGATTTCAGCAAATCTGTTTGCTATGCTTTTGTGTGCAAAGAGGCATTATTTTCATTCGAGGACGTGCCTTCCTCTTTGCCTCCTGCTGTCACTAACATTTTGCAGGAGTTCGCTGACGTTTTTCCACAAGACGTGCCACCGGGATTACCGCCTATTCGAGGGATTGAGCATCAGATCGACTTAATTCCCGGTGCTTCACTACCAAACCGTGCACCATACCGTACCAATCCAGAGGAGACGAAGGAGATTATGCGTCAAGTACAAGAGCTTCTCGACAAAGGTTATATACGCGAATCCCTTAGTCCTTGTGCTGTTCCTATTATTCTAGTGCCGAAAAAGGATGGTACATCACGTATGTGTGTTGATTGTAGAGGCATTAATAATATTACTATTCGTTATCGTCATCCTATTCCTAGGCTAGATGATATGCTTGATGAATTGAGTGGCTCTACAATATTCTCCAAAGTTGATTTGCGTAGTGGCTACCATCAAATTCGTATGAAATTGGGAGATGAATGGAAAACAGCATTTAAAACTAAGTTTGGATTATATGAGTGGTTAGTCATGCCTTTTGGGTTAACTAATGCACCTAGTACTTTCATGAGATTAATGAACGAAGTTTTACGTGTTTTCATTGGACGATTTGTGGTAGTTTACTTTGATGACATATTGATTTATAGCAGATCTTTGGAGGAACATTTGGAACATTTACGTGCTATTTTTATTGCTCTACGTGATGCACGTTTGTTTGGTAACCTTGGGAAGTGCACCTTTTGCACCGACCGAGTATCTTTTCTTGGCTATGTTGTTACTCCACAGGGAATTGAAGTTGATAAAGCCAAGATTGAAGCTATTGAGAGTTGGCCGCAGCCCAAAACGGTCACACAAGTGAGGAGTTTTCTTGGCCTCGCTGGATTCTATAGGCGTTTTGTGAGAGATTTCAGCACCATTGCTGCACCTCTCAATGAGCTTACAAAGAAAGATGTGCCGTTTCTTTGGGGTACCGCACAGGAAGAAGCCTTCACGGTATTGAAAGATAAGTTGACACATGCTCCTTTACTCCAACTTCCTTATTTTAATAAGACTTTTGAGCTTGAATGTGATGCTAGTGGAATTGGATTAGGAGGTGTGTTATTACAAGATGGCAAACCTGTTGCATACTTTTCTGAAAAATTGAGTGGGCCTAGTCTGAATTATTCTACTTATGATAAAGAATTATATGCTCTTGTTCGGACTTTAGAAACATGGCAACATTATTTATGGCCCAAAGAATTTGTTATACATTCTGATCATGAATCATTGAAACATATTAAAAGTCAAGCTAAACTGAATCGTAGACATGCTAAATGGGTTGAATTCATTGAGACTTTCCCTTATGTCATTAAACACAAGAAGGGAAAAGAAAATGTTATTGCTGATGCTTTGTCTCGTCGCTATACTATGCTTTCACAACTTGACTTCAAAATATTTGGTTTGGAGACCATCAAAGATCAATATGTGCATGATGCTGATTTTAAAGATGTAATGCATAATTGTAAAGAAGGAAGAATGTGGAACAAGTTTGTTGTTAACGATGGATTTGTGTTTCGTGCTAACAAGCTATGCATTCCAGCTAGCTCCGTTCGTCTTTTGTTGTTGCAGGAGGCGCATGGAGGAGGATTAATGGGGCACTTTGGCGTGAAGAAGACGGAGGACGTACTTGCTACACATTTCTTTTGGCCAAAGATGAGACGGGATGTTGAGCGTTTTATTGCTCGCTGCACTACATGTCAAAAAGCTAAGTCACACCTCAATCCTCATGGTTTATATATGCCTTTGCCTGTACCTAGTGTTCCTTGGGAGGATATATCTATGGACTTTGTTTTAGGTTTACCTCGAACAAAGAAGGGGAGGGATAGCATATTTGTTGTCGTGGATAGATTCTCGAAAATGGCACACTTTAAACCATGTCATAAAAGTGATGATGCTGTTAATGTTGCTGATTTGTTCTTTCGTGAAATTATTCGCTTGCATGGTGTGCCAAATACTATTGTTTCAGATCGTGATACTAAATTTCTTAGCCACTTTTGGAGATGTTTATGGGCTAAGTTGGGGACTAAACTGCTTTTTAGTACTACTTGTCACCCCCAAACTGATGGACAAACTGAAGTAGTCAATAGAACATTGTCTACTATGCTTAGGGCTGTTTTGAAGAATAATAAGAAAATGTGGGAGGAATGCTTGCCTCATATTGAATTTGCTTATAATCGTTCATTGCATTCTACTACTAAGATGTGCCCTTTTGAAGTTGTGTATGGTTTCCTACCTCGTGCACCTATTGATTTGTTGCCTCTTCCATCTTCGGAGAAGGTTAATTTTGATGCTAAACAACGTGCTGAATTGATTTTAAAAATGCATGAGTTAACTAAGGAAAACATTGAGCGCATGAATGCTAAATATAAACTTGCTGGATATAAGGGTAGAAAACATGTTGTGTTTGCACCTGGAGGTCTTGTTTGGTTACATTTGCGTAAGGATAGATTTCCTGATTTGCGCAAATCAAAGTTAATGCCACGTGCTGATGGTCCCTTTAAGGTGTTAGAGAAAATAAATGATAATGCATATAAACTTGAGCTGCCTGCAGATTTTGGGGTTAGTCCCACTTTTAACATTGCAGATTTGAAGCCTTATTTGGGTGAGGAAGATGAACTTCCGTCGAGGACGACTTCTTTTCAAGAAGGGGAGGATGATGAGGACATCAATACAATTGTTACACCCACAACCCCTGCTGCTATACATACTGGACCAATTACTAGAGCTCGTGCACGCCAACTAAATTACCAGGTACTTTGATTCTTGGTAATGATTCTAATGTTCATGAGAATATGATGCCGCCTAAATTGGATACATTTGTTTTGCTTACAAATGAAGGGCCTAGCTTGGAGAAGGATGAACATTGGAGCAAGAACAAGCATGGAGATGATGGCATGCGCAAGGGAAACAAGAACGTAGTTACAAGTGATGATTTCAGGACTTTGAAGCCACCATAATGGGTGCATGAAGCCTTGGACGAAATATACAAGATGCCACTTCATAAATTTCGTCCCGAGGCTATTTTAGGTGCTGCGTCACCTTATTATTGGGCCAGGCCCATGTAATTTCGAAATACATAAGTATAGGCTATTTTTAGAGTCCGTATGTGTGGGGAAACAAGAGATAGGGTTGATTTCGGACCCCTCCACCAAGGGCCACGAAATTCCCCCCCCCCTCTTCCTCCATATATACAGCCCTTAGGGCATCGTTTAGACTTTGGGATTTGTTTAGTTAAAAGTTAGCCATTGCAACTTCGTGTACTTCGTTTGTGTCCAACGACCAGACCAAGACCGCTTACGGATCCCCACCATTATCAATACCTCATATATATTTGCAATATTCAGATTGCTTTATCATATTCTTGCTCGTTCTTCGATTGCTTGCAGGAATTGACCTTCGTGGTCAGGCTGACCGTGCTTTCGGCATCGTCAGTAACCTCAGGAGATTGGTTTAGCGATTGCTAAGGCGCAACGTCGTGCTCATTTGTAGTCGGATCGTCAAAGTCGTCTCCACCAAATCGATAGTTATCATCTCATCGAAAGATCGGGACACCCCGCCTCTATCACATATATACAGCCCTTAGGGCATCGTTTAGACTTTGGGTTTTGTTTAGATTAAAAGTTCGCCATAGCTGCAACTTCGCGTACTTCGTTTGTGTTCAACGACCAGACAAAGGCGTCACAGAACCCCACCTTGATCAATAAAGCTTTCATCTTATATTCGCAATATCCAGATTGCAATCTTAGTTTCTTGCTTGTTCTTCGTTTGCTCGCAGGAAACAGACCCTCGTGGTCAGGTTGATCGTGCTCCGGCGTGGTCAATAACCTCTCGGAGTTGGTTTAGCGATTGCTAAGGCGCGACGTCCTCGCACGTTCGTAGTCGGATCGTCAAAGTCGACTTCCACCAAAGCGATATCCATCATCTCATCGAAAGACGGGACACCTTTGCCTCTATCATGTGGTATCAGATTTCCAGGTTGCTCGGTGAGATTTTACAGTTTTTCGTAGTTTAGATCGAGTATGTTCTTCATACCTATAGTCCACGAAAAAGCCACAAAAAAAATTAGGGTTAGTTCATCATATCAGAACCAATCTGAGCCTTTGCATAATCTTTTTAGGGTTTTGCTTTGTTGAATTTGCGGTTGCATCGTCGGTCTAGTTGCTGGTCTTAGAGTCTAGTCTTTTAGAGTTTCGAGTTCTGGTCATAAGTTGTCACGCCGCCGCCGCACCATCATCATCGCCCCTGCCATCTACCACCACCGCTCCGAATCCGTATCCATATACCACCACCAATCCGTGTCCATATACCACCACCGATCCATATCCATATACTACCACCACTACCACCACCGCTGCCATATACCACCACCATATATCCACCACCAATCCGAGTTCCTTGCTTATTAGGTTTGTTTTCGAGATCCATCTAGTTTCCGATTCGTGTTTCGTTGCCGGAGTAGGTTTCGGAAAAAAGAAAAAGAGTCGGGTAGCCACGCTCCGTTTAGGCCCAAAATTTTTCGAAAACGCATTTTTCGAAAAAATTTCTGGCTATCCTATTTTTAGGTGTTTCTGAGTGTTTTGAGACAGGTGCCATTATAGGAAGTTTTTTTTGACCCGTTTCCAGTTTTTGGGTCCGGGCAGTCGAAAAAAAAATTGGTCGAAAAAAAAAATTCGTGCCCATCCTGTCAGTTTGACCTAGGAAGAGTTTTGAGACACTCGCCATTATAGTGATTTTTCGCAAAAAAAAAGCAGCGCAAAAAATAAAAAATAAAAGAGAGCGCAAAAAAAAAGAGCGAAAAGAAAAAATTCAGAGTGTGCTTTTCCCTTGTTTACGTGCCGCGCCGTGATTTTGTTGGTGTTCTAGGCTCGCGTCTCTAGCACAGTCTAGCCTAGGACCAGCACAGTACCGTCGTTGAGCGTTTATTCAACTTTGCATCTCTGAATTGATTATTGCTGACCCTTTTTGCTACCATACTATAAGCCTTCCCAGCTCCACATACATCTACGTCGTGTGTTTGACTCTCCCTGGTAATCGCTCTATCCAAGCTTTGAGAGTTTTTGACTACAACGGTTGCCGATCACCGCCTGCTGCTGGGTAAGAACTGGTAAGAATTTGAGATTTGCTTGACGGATTTGTGATACACCACCACCACTTCTTAGTAGTCTGTAGGATCATATTCTTGTGTGTTTCTATTGCTGCTAACCATGCCAGGATCACAAGCCAACGAGATTGACTGGGAGAACTTATCGAACAAGGAGCTTCATGATAAGTTTCAGCAAATGATGACTGAACAGGTACAAGATGTGCTGAACAATTTTGAAGAGGCCATGGAGAAGATCACTGGCCTTGAGAAGACGTTCGAAACAAAGCTCGATAACAGATTTAATGAACTGCTTGCGCGTCTTCCACCACCGGCTGCACCTGTCGCACCTCTGCAACAACAACAACTACGCCCCCTTCCGAATCAGTATGGACAAGCACAGCGTGTTCCTATTGTGCCAGGACAAAATTCTGGTGCCGCTGTTACTGCTGTTGGTGCTTCTTTGGCTCCTGCTACTGCTCCTGCTGGTACCCAGGATGATAGAGGCAAAGGTGTCCCGTCTTTCGATGAGATGATGGATATCGCTTTGGTGGAAGTCGACTTTGACGATCCGACTACGAACGTGCGAGGACGTCGCGCCTTAGCAATCGCTAAACCAACTCCGAGAGGTTATTGACCACGCCGGAGCACGATCAACCTGACCATGAGGGTCTGTTTCCTGCGAGCAAACGAAGAACAAGCAAGAAACTGAGATTGCAATCTGGATATTGCGAATATAAGATGAAAGCTTTATTGATCAAGGTGGGGTTCTGTGACGCCTTTGTCTGGTCGTTGAACACAAACGAAGTACGCGAAGTTGCAGCTATGGCGAACTTTTAATCTAAACAAAACCCAAGGAAAAGCTACTAGATGGATCTACTTATATAGGAGCTAGGGGTGGCGGCCAAGGAGGTGGGAGGACGTCCCAAGGCAGCCTAAAACTAAATCTAGGTCGTACAAGGCCAATGGGCCCAAGTGGAGGTGATGTAACACCTTTGGACTTGTAGTTTGACTCGGATTCTGCTGCAGCATCAGATTGTTTCGTCCACAACTCAACGCTCCGGACGAATTTGAAGGTGATTCCAATTGGGTTGGAAAGTGCACGAAATCTAGTTTCCAACAAAAAAAGAATCACCCAATTCGGAGTCCGTATGAAAAACTTGTGTGCATTTTGAGTCAGGTATGATTGTGCAGTCCGAATCTGAATCCAGAACGTGAGAGACTTGGACTCTATCTTCTCTTGGGCCAAAAGTGACGTGAGAGAACTTTTTGGACAACAAATAAACATCTCTTTCTTCCTTATCTTCATATGTGGATTGTACAAATGTCCCATACACCTGCAATTAGACAAAACACAAAAGTGTGTGAAGTATTTTTGTTCTGGATAACATAAATAGATTATTGAATAGTTTGCACTAGAAATCACCTGACAAATATGCATATATGCAATATTTTTGGTCATATCCAAGGTAGTCATGGCCTCATCATCCTCTCCTTCTTGAAAATAAAGCCGTCCTCGGCGTTGCTTAATCTGAAATGTGGCTAACAAAAGAGACAAGGTGTACATGTTGTATATGTATATGTCATCCATTTTTACTTCCCTTGATTTTTGCATATATGACACATGAATAGATGAGTAACTTGCATAGTTCATAAAATCTAAAGTCAAAAAATTAGCACAAGAAGTAGAAGGCATGAAAATATTGCAACTCAGTTTGCATATATAAGTGAAGCTCTTATTCATTTCAAAAGATTGACAATGTTCATCATTAAACCATCCCAACATTGGTGAATAAACCTTACTTGCATCAAATTTACATGCTACAACATGCTTAAATAAGCAAACATGCAATAAGTCATTCAACACAGAATCATCACCAAGATTAGAGGTCATATCAAAATGATTAAACATTGGTTCTTTTGCATCAATGGTTAATTCAATGGGTGCACTCAAAATTGTTGGTATTTCAGTTGTTTGATCACATGGCAAAATCAAATTATCAACATAGTCCTCTAAAATAGGTGGTGTGATCAAAGTAGTGGGTAGCTCATTAGATGGTGCATTCAAATTGACAAGGCATTCATCATTCTCATGTAGAGATGGAAGATCAGTACCTTTGTCATTACCTCTTATGATCAACTCAGATGATGTAGCCACTCTCGGGGGCGATGTGTCACATGGTGGAGGTGATGTAGTCCTGACAACAACGGATGTGGTTGTCATAGTATGCCTAGTAGTTGAAGGAACAATCATATCAACTCTAGGAATGTGCACCGTGCGCTTGTTCTCCTCGTGGCCAACACGTCGTTTTATTTCCTGTTCAGCTTTGCAAGCAAGATGAAACAAATGGTCCATAGGATAACACTCTTCATGAATTAGTATCTCTTGAATATCACGGTTTAATCCTCCCCAAAATCTATCCATAAAATCATCTTCACTTTCTTCTAAAGAGGAATGCAACAAGGTAGTTTGCAAATCATCATAATATTTTGTTACAGTTTCACTACCTTGTTTTAAGTGTTGCAACTTCTTAATCATGTCACGAGTATAATAAGCAGGGACGAAAGTATGTCGCATGGCAAGTTTCAAATCATCCCAAGTAGTAGGTATATAATCAGGGTGTAACCGACAATATTCACTCCACCAAACCAAAGCATAACCAGTGAAAGAACCAACCGCAACCTTAACCTTTTTATGTTCATCGAAATTATGGGAAGCAAATATATTTTTTATGTCGAACTCCCATTCAATATATAAAGCAGGTTTAAAATGGCCATTAAATGGTGGCATAGATACATTAACCTGATCATGTGCATTTGGATGTTTGTGCACCTCTCGTGACGGTTGTGGTATTTGCAAAGGTGGTGGCACGTCTCCCGCGATCGACAAAGCCCATGAATTAACTCTGGATCCTGTCATGATTAGTAGAACAAGAAAAAAAACCCAAAAATAATGTTCCTATAACTACTAGGATGTGGTGGTAAAACGCTCACAGTAAAGCAAATATCAATGTCTTACAAGTTCTTACCATGCAGCAGGCGGTGATCGGCAACCAGCGGTGTCAAGTAACTCCGAATATTGAGTAAAGCGATTGCCAGGGGAGCGTACGTATACACGGTGTAGAAATATGTGGAGCTGGGTTGGCTATATATGGTAGCAAAAGATTAGCAATAATCAATTCAAAGATGCAATGTTGAATAAACGCTCAACGACGATACTGTGCTGGTCCTAGGCTAGACCGGACTAGAGACGCGAGCGTAGAACACTAATGAGGTCACGGCGTAGCACAACTAGCATCAATGAAGGATACTAAGTAGCTCTTGACAGCAAGATATAAGTGAAGATCACAACGGCAGTGAAGATAATGATGAAAAACAACTGCCAAGCAGGATATACAACAACTCTCTCTCCAACTTTCCTCTTGAAAAGTTTGAGACAATTTTCTGATAAATTCTTTTAAAGAATGCTACTAACTCAGGCTTTCCAATGCAAAAAGAATCACTCAATTCCGAGTTAATATGAGGAGTCAAAGAATTCTAAAACTGGCCTGAAAAATTGGAACAAGCTGTGTTCACGAACTTCGAAGGGCAAAAAGACCTATTTAGAAGCCGATTTTGAGGTGTCAAATATTGAACTAGCTTCTGCAACTATTTAGATGCGGCTCGTCGCTATCTTCAATTTGAGTACTCACGGAGCAAAAACGGACTTCATATGAGGAAGATACACCTGTTTTACTGAACTGTGCGCAAAACAGATTCCAATCCGAATTCAGGTACGAGATTGATTCTAGATAGATCCGATTTTTTTTCTTCTCTCTTTTTTTTTCTCACGTTTTTTTTTCTTTTTTTCTCTCTCTTTTTTCTCTCCTTCTTTCCAAGACAAACTAGATAAGATGCAGATTGGATCAGGTGAAGATGTGAATGACCTCATCTATGATTATGACAATGAACAGTGCATAGCACGTGATGGAAATTAATAGATGGGATGGTGGACGGCGGAAGGGATAATGATGCAGCGGCGGCGTGACTAATGTGAACAGAACTCGAAACTCTAAAGGAACTAGACACTAAGACCAGCAACTCGACACGACGATGCAACCGATAATTCAACTATGCAAGCAATGAAAAGAAAATTGCAAAGGCTGAGACTGGCTTGGACCAAGGATGAATAGATCTAACTCTTTTTTGTGGCTTTTTCTTGGATAATAGGTAAGAAAATAAATCTAATCTAGGAAAACTGGAAATTCTCACCGAGCAACCTGAAAACTGATACCACTTGATAGAGGCAAAGGTGTCCCGTCTTTCGATGAGATGATGGATATCGCTTTGGTGGAAGTCGACTTTGACGATCCGACTACGAACGTGCGAGGACGTCGCGCCTTAGCAATCGCTAAACCAACTCCGAGAGGTTATTGACCACGCCGGAGCACGATCAACCTGACCACAAGGGTCTGTTTCCTGCGAGCAAACGAAGAACAAACAAGAAACTGAGATTGCAATCTGGATATTGCGAATATAAGATGAAAGCTTTATTGATCAAGGTGGGGTTCTGTGACGCCTTTGTCTGGTCGTTGAACACAAACGAAGTACGCGAAGTTGCAGCTATGGCGAACTTTTAATCTAAACAAAACCCAAGGAAAAGCTACTAGATGGATCTACTTATATAGGAGCTAGGGGTGGCGGCCAAGGAGGTGGGAGGACGTCCCAAGGCAGCCTAAAACTAAATCTAGGTCGTACAAGGCCAATGGGCCCAAGTGGAGGTGATGTAACACCTTTGGACTTGTAGTTTGACTCGGATTCTGCTGCAGAATCAGATTGTTTCGTCCACAACTCAACGCTCCGGACGAATTTGAAGGTGATTCCAGTTGGGTTGGAAAGTGCACGAAATCTAGTTTCCAACAAAAAAAAGAATCACCCAATTCGGAGTCCGTATGAAAAACTTGTGTGCATTTTGAGTCAGGTATGTCTGTGCAGTCCGAATCTGAATCCAGAACGTGAGAGACTTGGACTCTATCTTCTCTTGGGCCAAAAGTGACGTGAGAGAACTTTTTGGACAGCAAATAAACATCTCTTTCTTCCTTATCTTCATATGTGGATTGTACAAATGTCCCATACACCTGCAATTAGACAAAACACAAAAGTGTGTGAAGTATTTTTGTTCTGGATAACATAAATAGATTATTGAATAGTTTGCACTAGAAATCACCTGACAAATATGCATATATGCAATATTTTTGGTCATATCCAAGGTAGTCATGGCCTCATCACAGGAGGATGATGAGTATGCGGGCGATTATGAGGATGAGGTTGATCAAAATCAAATCTACGAGCAGCCACCAGCACCACCACCAGCAGGTCGACCTCAGGTATATATTCGTAATGGTAGGCCTGCACCACCACCTCAGGTACGAGATGATGTCCATATTCCTAAACTGAAATTGAATATTCCACCATTTGAGGGTAGATATGTTCCTGATATATATCTTACTTGGGAGTTAGAAACTGAACAACGATTTATATGTTTACAATATCCTGAGGAGAGACGAGTTGCTGCTGCTATTTGTGCTTTCACTAGTTTTGCATGTGTATGGTGGTCTGAACATTGTAGATTATATCCTATTCCAACTACTTGGGCTGCTTTGAAAACTGCTATGCATACGCGTTGGGTTCCACCATATTATCAACGTGAATTGCTTCAAAAATTGCAGCGTTTAAGACAAGGAAAAAATTCTGTAGAAGAATATTATCAGGAATTACAAACTGGCATGATTCGATGTGGTATTGTTGAGGAGAATGAAGCTATGCTTTCACGTTTTCTGGGTGGATTAAATAGAGAGATTCAGACCATTCTAGACTATAAGGAGTATACTAATATCACTCGTTTATTCCATCTTGCTTGTAAAGCTGAACGTGAAGTGCAGGATCGACAAGCATTGGCGCGAACTAACTTTTCTAAAGGCCGACCTTCCTCATGGTCGCCGTGTGCATCTTCTACTTCAACTGCACCAGCACCTCAATCAGGTGCCTCCTACAGCCGTGATACAAGAAAACAAGAACAACCACCATTATCTGCCAAGAGCGCACCTGCGGGGCCTGCACAGCGTTCTTCTTCTTCCATGGCATCAACAGGGCACACAAGTGATATTATTTGTCGTCGTTGTAAGGGAGGAGGTCATTATGCGAGGGAATGCAAATCTCCGCGTGTGATGATTGCTACCGTGGATGGTGGATATGAGTCCGCTAGTGACTATGATGAGGAGACATTGGCTCTTATTACACGTGAAGAACATGGTGGAGATGATTCTGATCATGAGACGCAATACATGGCTCCTGAAGACGCTGACAGGTATGAATGTTTAGTTGCTCAACGTGTTTTGAGTGTGCAGGTCACACAAGCTGAGCAAAATTAGAGGCACAATTTGTTCCATACCAAGGGAGTTGTGAAGGAACGTTCTGTGCGCGTCATAATAGACGGAGGGAGCTGCAACAACTTGGCTAGCATGGAGATGGTGGAGAAGCTTTCTCTCACCACAAGACCACATCCACATCCTTACTACATCCAATGGTTCAACAACAGCGGCAAGGTTAAGTGATAGAGGCGGGGGTGTCCCGATCTTTCGATGAGATGATAACTATCGATTTGGTGGAGACGACTTTGACGATCCGACTACAAACGTGCACGACGTTGCGCCTTAGCAATCGCTAAACCAATCTCCTGAGGTTACTGACGATGCCGAAAGCACGGTCAGCCTGACCACGAAGGTCTATTCCTGTAAGCAATCGAAGAACGAGCAAGAATATGATAAAGCAATCTGAATATTGCAAATATATATGAGGTATTGATAATGGTGGGGATCCGGAAGCGGTCTTGGTCTGGTCGTTGGACACAAACGAAGTACACGAAGTTGCAATGGCTAACTTTTAACTAAACAAATCCCAAAGTCTAAACGATGCCCTAAGGGCTGTATATATGGAGGAAGAGGGGGGAATTTCGTGGCCCTTGGTGGAGGGGTCCGAAATCAACCCTATCTCTTGTTTCCCCACACATACGGACTCTAAAAATAGCCTATACTTATGTATTTCGAAATTACATGGGCCTGGCCCAATAATAAGGTGACGCAGCACCTAAAATAGCCTCGGGACGAAATTTATGAAGTGGCATCTTGTACATTTCGTCCAAGGCTTCATGCACCCATTATGGTGGCTTCAAAGTCCCGAAATCATCACTTGTAACTCCGTTCTTGTTCCCCTTGCGCATGCCATCATCTCCATGCTTGTTCTTGCTCCAATGTTCATCCTTCTCCAAGCTAGGCCCTTCATTTGTAAGCAAAACAAATGTATCCAATTTAGGCAGCATCATATTCTCATGAACATTAGAATCATTACCAAGAAACGAAAGTACCTGGTAATTTAGTTGGCGTGCACGAGCTCTAGTAATTGGTCCAGTATGTATAGCGGCAGGGGCTATGGGTGTAACAATTGTATTGATGTCCTCATCATCCTCCCCTTCTTGAAATGAAGTCGTCCTCGACGGAAGTTCATCTTCCTCACCCAAATAAGGCTTCAAATCTGCAATGTTAAAAGTGGGACTAACCCCAAAATCTGCAGGCAGCTCAAGTTTATATGCATTATCATTTATTTTCTCTAACACCTTAAAGGGACCATCAGCACGTCGCATTAGCTTTGATTTGCGCAAATCAGGAAATCTATCCTTACGCAAATGTAACCAAACAAGATCTCCAGGTGCAAACACAACATGTTTTCTACCCTTATCTCCAGCAAATTTATATTTAGCATTCATACGCTCAATGTTTTCCTTAGTTAACTCATGCATTTTTAAAATCAATTCAGCACGTTGTTTAGCATCAAAATTAACCTTCTCCGAAGATGGAAGAGGCAACAAATCAATAGGTGCGCGAGGTAGGAAACCATACACAACTTCAAAAGGGCACATCTTAGTAGTAGAATGCAATGAACGATTATAAGCAAATTCAATATGAGGCAAGCATTCCTCCCACATTTTCTTATTATTCTTCAAAACAGCCCTAAGCATAGTAGACAACGTTCTATTGACTACTTCAGTTTGTCCATCAGTTTGGGGGTGACAAGTAGTACTAAAAAGCAGTTTAGTCCCCAACTTAGCCCATAAACATCTCCAAAAGTGGCTAAGAAATTTAGTATCACGATCTGAAACAATAGTATTTGGCACACCATGCAAGCGAATAATTTCACGAAAGAACAAATCAACAACATTAACAGCATCATCGCTTTTATGACATGGTATAAAGTGTGCCATTTTCGAGAATCTATCCACGACAACAAATATGCTATCCCTCCCCTTCTTTGTTCGAGGTAAACCTAAAAGAAAGTCCATAGATATATCCTCCCAAGGAACACTAGGTACAGGCAAAGGCATATATAAACCATGAGGATTGAGTTGTGACTTAGCTTTTTGACATGTAGTGCATCGAGCAATAAAACGCTCAACATCCCGTCTCATCTTTGGCCAAAAGAAATGTGTAGCAAGTACGTCCTCCGTCTTCTTCACGCCAAAGTGTCCCATTAATCCACCTCCATGCGCCTCCTGCAACAACAAAATACGAACGGAGCTAGCTGGAATGCATAGCTTGTTAGCACGAAACACAAATCCATCGTTAACGACAAACTTGTTCCACATTCTTCCTTCTTTACAATTCTGCATTACATCTTTAAAATCAGCATCATGCACATATTGATCTTTGATGGTCTCCAAACCAAATATTTTGAAGTCAAGTTGTGAAAGCATAGTATAGCGACGAGACAATGCATCAGCAATAACATTTTCTTTTCCCTTCTTGTGTTTAATGACATAAGGGAAAGTCTCAATGAATTCAACCCATTTAGCATGTCTACGATTCAGTTTAGCTTGACTTTTAATATGTTTCAAAGATTCATGATCAGAATGTATAACAAATTCTTTGGGCCATAAATAATGTTGCCATGTTTCTAAAGTCCGAACAAGAGCATATAATTCTTTATCATAAGTAGAATAATTCAGACTAGACCCACTCAATTTTTCAGAAAAGTATGCAACGGGTTTGCCATCTTGTAATAACACACCTCCTAATCCAATTCCACTAGCATCACATTCAAGCTCAAAAGTCTTATTAAAATCAGGAAGTTGGAGTAAAGGAGCATGTGTCAACTTATCTTTCAATACGGAGAAGGCTTCTTCCTGTGCGGTACCCCAAAGAAAAGGCACATCTTTCTTTGTAAGCTCATTGAGAGGTGCAACAATGGTGCTGAAATCTCTCACAAAACGTCTATAGAATCCAGCGAGGCCAAGAAAACTCCTCACGTGTGTGACCGTTTTGGGCTGCGGCCAACTCTCAATAGCTTCAATCTTGGCTTTATCAACTTCAATTCCCTGTGGAGTAACAACATAGCCAAGAAAAGATACTCGGTCGGTGCAAAAGGTGCACTTCCCAAGGTTACCAAACAAACGTGCATCACGTAGAGCAATAAAAACAGCACGTAAATGTTCCAAATGTTCTTCCAAAGATCTGCTATAAATCAATATGTCATCAAAGTAAACTACCACAAATCGTCCAATGAAAGCACGTAAAACTTCGTTCATTAATCTCATGAAAGTACTAGGTGCATTAGTTAACCCAAAAGGCATGACTAACCACTCATATAATCCAAACTTAGTTTTAAATGCTGTTTTCCATTCATCTCCCAATTTCATACGAATTTGATGGTAGCCACTACGCAAATCAACTTTGCAGAATATTGTAGAGCCACTCAATTCATCAAGCATATCATCTAGCCTAGGAATAGGATGACGATAACGAATAGTAATATTATTAATGCCTCTACAATCAACACACATACGTGATGTACCATCCTTTTTCGGCACTAGAATAATAGGAACAGCACAAGGACTAAGGGATTCGCGTATATAACCTTTGTCGAGAAGCTCTTGTACTTGACGCATAATCTCCTTCGTCTCCTCTGGATTGGTACGGTATGGTGCACGGTTTGGCAGTGAAGCACCGGGAATTAAGTCAATCTGATGCTCAATCCCTCGAATAGGCGGTAATCCCGGTGGCACGTCTTGTGGAAAAACGTCAGCGAACTCCTGCAAAATGTTAGTGACAGCAGGAGGCAAAGAGGAAGGCACGTCCTCGAATGAAAATAATGCCTCTTTGCACACAAAAACATAGAAAACAGATTTGCTGAAATCTAGCTCATCAATATCAGATTTGGTGGCAAATAAACATGCACTTTTCAATTTAATTTCAGAAGCAACACTAGATGGTTTATTATTAGGCTTCATTTGTTGCTCAAATTCTTTTGCCACAATCTGATTTTCACTCTTATTCTTCTCCTGTTGTGCTTTACTAGCTCTATTAATATCATCTTTCAAAATGGAATCAGGAGTCATAGGAAGCAAAGTAATATTTTTATCCTTATGAACAAGAGTATAGTGATTGTTTCTACCATGGTGTACAGAATTTTTATCAAATTGCCATGGTCTACCAAGTAATAAGGAACATGCTTGCATAGGTACCACATCACAATCAACATAATCAGCATATGTAGAGATACTAAAATGCACACGAACAGTACGTGTTACCTTAACCTTGCCGCTGTTGTTGAACCATTGGTTGTAGTAAGGATGTGGATGTGGTCTTGTGGTGAGAGAAAGCTTCTCCACCATCTCCATGCTAGCCAAGTTGTTGCAGCTCCCTCCGTCTATTATGACGCGCACAGAACGTTCCTTCACAACTCCCTTGGTATGGAACAAATTGTGCCTCTGATTTTGCTCAGCTTGTGTGACCTGCACACTCAAAACACGTTGAGCAACTAAACATTCATACCTGTCAGCGTCTTCAGGAGCCATGTATTGCGTCTCATGATCAGAATCATCTCCACCATGTTCTTCACGTGTAATAAGAGCCAATGTCTCCTCATCATAGTCACTAGCGGACTCATATCCACCATCCGCGGTAGCAATCATCACACGCGGAGATTTGCATTCCCTCGCATAATGACCTCCTCCCTTACAACGACGACAGATAATATCACTTGTGTGCCCTGTTGATGCCATGGAAGAAGAAGAACGCTGTGCAGGACCCGCAGGTGCGCTCTTGGAAGATAATGGTGGTTGTGCCTGTTTTCTTGTATCACGGCTGGAGGTGGCACCGGATGGAGGTGCTGGTGCAGTTGAAGTAGAAGATGCACGTGGTGTCCATGATGAAGGTCGGCCTGCAGAAAAGTTAGTTCGCCCCAATGCTTGTCGATCCTGCACTTCACGTTCAGCTTTACAAGCAAGATGGAATAAACGAGTGATATTAGTATACTCCTTATAGTCTAGAATGGTCTGAATCTCTCTATTTAATCCACCCAGAAAACGTGCAAGCATAGCTTCATTCTCCTCAACAATACCACATCGAATCATGCCAGTTTGTAATTCCTGATAATATTCTTCTACAGAATTTTTCCCTTGTCTTAAACGCTGCAATTTTTGAAGCAATTCACGTTGATAATATGGTGGAACCCAACGCGTACGCATAGCAGTTTTCAAAGCAACCCAAGTAGTTGGAATAGGATATAATCTACAATGTTCAGACCACCATACACATGCAAAACTAGTGAAAGCACAAACAGCAGTAGCAACTCGTCTCTCCTCAGGATATTGTAAACATGTAAATCGTTGTTCAGTTTCTAACTCCCAAGTAAGATATATATCAGGAACATATCTACCCTCAAATGGTGGAATATTCAATTTCAGTTTAGGAATATGGACATCATCTCGTACCTGAGGTGGTGGTGCAGGCCTACCATTACGTATATATACCTGAGGTCGACCTGCTGGTGGTGGTACAGGTGGCTGCACGTAGTGTTGATTTTGATCAACCTCATCCTCATAATCTCCCTCATAATCATCCTCCTCCGCATCAGCAGCAGGAGCCACAGAAGTATCAACAGCAGCACCAACAGTTTGGCCAAACGCAAGAGGAACACGGCTTGCTCGGCGGAGGTTTGCTTCGCGACGTGGAGGTAGTCGTTGTTGTTGTTGTTGGAGAGGTGCGTTAGGTGCAGCGGGTGGTGGTGGTGGAAGACGCGCGAGCAATTCATTAAACTTGTTATCGAGCTTTGTTTCGAACGTCTTCTCAAGGCCAGTGATCTTCTCCATGGCCTCTTCAAAATTGTTCAGCACATCTTGCACCTGTTCAGTCATCATTTGCTGAAACTTATCATGAAGCTCCTTGTTCGATAAATTCTCCCAGTCAATCTCGTCGGCTTGTGATCCTGGCATGGTTAGCAGCAATAGAAACACACAAGAATATGATCCTACAGACTACGAACAAGTGGTGGTGGTGGGTGTCACAAATCCGTCAAGCAAATCTCAAATTCTTACCAGTTCTTACCCAGCAGCAGGCGGTGATCGGCAACCGTTGTAGTCAAAAACTCTCAAAGCTTGGATAGAGCGATTACCAGGGAGAGTCAAACGCACGACGTAGATGTATGTGGAGCTGGGAAGGCTTATAATATGGTAGCAAAAAGGGTCAGCAATAATCAATTCAGAGATGCAAAGTTGAATAAACGCTCAACGACGGTACTGTGCTGGTCCTAGGCTAGACTGTGCTAGAGACGCGAGCCTAGAACACTAACAAAATCACGGCGCGGCACGTAAACAAGGGAAAAGCACACTCTGAATTTTTTTTTCACTCTTTTTTCCTTTTTTTTGCGCTGCTTTTTTTTTCGAAAAATCACTATAATGGCGAGTGTCTCAAAACTCTTCCTAGCTCAAACTGACAGGATGGGCATGAAATTTTTTCGACCAATTTTTTTTTTCGACTGCCCGGACCCAAAAACTGGAAACGGGTCAAAAAAAACTTCCTATAATGGCACCTGTCTCTAAACACTCAGAAACACCTAAAAATAGGATAGCCAGAAATTTTTTCGAAAAATGCGTTTTCGAAAAATTTTGGGCCTAAACGGAGCGTGGCTACCCGACTCTTTTTTTTTCCGAAACCTACTCCGGCAAGGAAACACGAATCGGAATCTAGATGGATCCCGAAAACAAACCTAATAAGCAAAGAACTCGGATTGGTGGTGGATATATGGTGGTGGTATATGGCAGCGGTGGTGGTAGCGGTGGTAGTATATGGATATGGATCGGTGGTGGTATATGGACACGGATTGGTGGTGGTATATGGATACGGATTCGGTGCGGTGGTGGTAGATGGCATGGGCAATGATGATGGTGCGGCGGCGGCGTGACAACTTATGACCAGAACTCGAAACTCTAAAAGACTAGACTCTAAGACCAGCAACTAGACACGACGATGCAACCGCAAATTCAACAAAGCAAAACCCTAAAAAGATTATGCAAGGCTCAGATTGGTTCGGATATGATGAACTAACCCTAATTTTTTTTGTGGCTTTTTCGTGGACTATAGGTATGATGAACAGACTCGATCTAAACTACGAAAAACTGTAAAATCTCACCGAGCAACCTGGAAATCTGATACCACTTGATAGAGGCGGGGGTGTCCCGATCTTTCGATGAGATGATAACTATCGATTTGGTGGAGACGACTTTGACGATCTGACTACAAACGTGCACGACATTGCGCCTTAGCAATCGCTAAACCAATCTCCTGAGGTTACTGACGATGCCGAAAGCACGGTCAGCCTGACCACGAAGGTCTATTCCTGCAAGCAATCGAAGAACGAGCAAGAATATGATAAAGCAATCTGAATATTGCAAATATATATGAGGTATTGATAATGGTGGGGATCCGGAAGCGGTCTTGGTCTGGTCGTTGGACACAAACGAAGTACACGAAGTTGCAATGGCTAACTTTTAACTAAACAAATCCCAAAGTCTAAACGATGCCCTAAGGGCTGTATATATGGAGGAAGAGGGGGGAATTTCGTGGCCCTTGGTGGAGGGGTCCAAAATCAACCCTATCTCTTGTTTCCCCACACATACGGACTCTACAAATAGCCTATACTTATGTATTTCGAAATTACATGGGCCTGGCCCAATAATAAGGTGACGCAGCACCTAAAATAGCCTCGGGACGAAATTTATGAAGTGGCATCTTGTACATTTCGTCCAAGGCTTCATGCACCCATTATGGTGGCTTCAAAGTCCTGAAATCATCACTTGTAACTCCGTTCTTGTTCCCCTTGCGCATGCCATCATCTCCATGCTTGTTCTTGCTCCAATGTTCATCCTTCTCCAAGCTAGGCCCTTCATTTGTAAGCAAAACAAATGTATCCAATTTAGGCAGCATCATATTCTCATGAACATTAGAATCATTACCAAGAAACGAAAGTACCTGGTAATTTAGTTGGCGTGCACGAGCTCTAGTAATTGGTCCGGTATGTATAGCAGCAGGGGCTGTGGGTGGAACAATTGTATTGATGTCCTCATCATTAAGGTAACACGTACTGTTCGTGTGCATTTTAGTATCTCTACATATGCTGATTATGTTGATTGTGATGTGGTACCTATGCAAGCATGTTCCTTATTACTTGGTAGACCATGGCAGAAACAATCACTATACTCTTGTTCATAAGGATAAAAATATTACTTTGCTTCCTATGACTCCTGATTCCATTTTGAAAGATGATATTAATAGAGCTAATAAAGCACAACAGGAGAAGAATAAGAGTGAAAATCAGATTGTGGCAAAAGAATTTGAGCAACAAATGAAGCCTAATAATAAACCATCTAGTGTTGCTTCTGAAATTAAATTGAAAAGTGCATGTTTATTTGCCACCAAATCTGATATTGATGAGCTAGATTTCAGCAAATCTGTTTGCTATGCTTTTGTGTGCAAAGAGGCATTATTTTCATTCGAGGACGTGCCTTCCTCTTTGCCTCCTGCTGTCACTAACATTTTGCAGGAGTTCGCTGACGTTTTTCCACAAGACGTGCCACCGGGATTACCGCCTATTCGAGGGATTGAGCATCAGATTGACTTAATTCCCGGTGCTTCACTGCCAAACCGTGCACCATACCGTACCAATCCAGAGGAGACGAAGGAGATTATGCGTCAAGTACAGGAGCTTCTCGACAAAGGTTATATATGCGAATCCCTTAGTCCTTGTGCTGTTCCTATTATTCTAGTGCCGAAAAAGGATGGTACATCACGTATGTGTGTTGATTGTAGAGGCATTAATAATATTACTATTCGTTATCGTCATCCTATTCCTAGGCTAGATGATATGCTTGATGAATTGAGTGGCTTTACAATATTCTCCAAAGTTGATTTGCGTAGTGGCTACCATCAAATTCGTATGAAATTGGGAGATGAATGGAAAACAGCATTTAAAACTAAGTTTGGATTATATGAGTGGTTAGTCATGCCTTTTGGGTTAACTAATGCACCTAGTACTTTCATGAGATTAATGAACGAAGTTTTACGTGCTTTCATTGGACGATTTGTGGTAGTTTACTTTGATGACATATTGATTTATAGCAGATCTTTGGAAGAACATTTGGAACATTTACGTGCTGTTTTTATTGCTCTACGTGATGCACGTTTGTTTGGTAACCTTGGGAAGTGCACCTTTTGCACCGACCGAGTATCTTTTCTTGGCTATGTTGTTACTCCACAGGGAATTGAAGTTGAGAAAGCCAAGATTGAAGCTATTGAGAGTTGGCCGCAGCCCAAAACGGTCACACACGTGAGGAGTTTTCTTGGCCTCGCTGGATTCTATAGGCGTTTTGTGAGAGATTTCAGCACCATTGCTGCACCTCTCAATGAGCTTACAAAGAAAGATGTGCCTTTTCTTTGGGGTACTTCACAGGAAGAAGCCTTCACGGTATTGAAAGATAAGTTGACACATGCTCCTTTACTCCAACTTCCTGATTTTAATAAGACTTTTGAGCTTGAATGTGATGCTAGTGGAATTGGATTAGGAGGTGTGTTATTACAAGATGGCAAACCTGTTGCATACTTTTCTGAAAAATTGAGTGGGCCTAGTCTGAATTATTCTACTTATGATAAAGAATTATATGCTCTTGTTCGGACTTTAGAAACATGGCAACATTATTTATGGCCCAAAGAATTTGTTATACATTCTGATCATGAATCTTTGAAACATATTAAAAGTCAAGCTAAACTGAATTGTAGACATGCTAAATGGGTTAAATTCATTGGGACTTTCCCTTATATCATTAAACACAAGAAGGGAAAAGAAAATGTTATTGCTGATGCATTGTCTCGTCGCTATACTATGCTTTCACAACTTGACTTCAAAATATTTGGTTTGGAGACCATCAAAGATCAATATGTGCATGATGCTGATTTTAAAGATGTAATGCAGAATTGTAAAGAAGGAAGAATGTGGAACAAGTTTGTTGTTAACGATGGATTTGTGTTTCGTGCTAACAAGCTATGCATTCCAGCTAGCTCTGTTCGTCTTTTGTTGTTGCAGGAGGCGCATGGAGGAGGATTAATGGGACACTTTGGCGTGAAGAAGACGGAGGACGTACTTGCTACACGTTTCTTTTGGCCAAAGATGAGACGGGATGTTGAGCGTTTTATTGCTCGCTGCACTACATGTCAAAAAGCTAAGTCACGACTCAATCCTCATGGTTTATATATGCCTTTGCCTGTACCTAGTGTTCCTTGGGAGGATATATCTATGGACTTTGTTTTAGGTTTACCTCGAACAAAGAAGGGGAGGGATAGCATATTTGTTGTCGTGGATAGATTCTCGAAAATGGCACACTTTATACCATGTCATAAAAGCGATGATGCTGTTAATGTTGCTGATTTGTTCTTTCGTGAAATTATTCGCTTGCATGGTGTGCCAAATACTATTGTTTCAGATCGTGATACTAAATTTCTTAGCCACTTTTGGAGATGTTTATGGGCTAAGTTGGGGACTAAACTGCTTTTTAGTACTACTTGTCACCCCCAAACTGATGGACAAACTGAAGTAGTCAATAGAACGTTGTCTACTATGCTTAGGGCTATTTTGAAGAATAATAAGAAAATGTGGGAGGAATGCTTGCCTCATATTGAATTTGCTTATAATCGTTCATTGCATTCTACTACTAAGATGTGCCCTTTTGAAGTTGTGTATGGTTTCCTACCTCGTGCACCTATTGATTTGTTGCCTCTTCCATGTTCGGAGAAGGTTAATTTTGATGCTAAACAACGTGCTGAATTGATTTTAAAAATGCATGAGTTAACTAAGGAAAACATTGAGCGTATGAATGCTAAATATAAACTTGCTGGAGATAAGGGTAGAAAACATGTTGTGTTTGCACCTGGAGATCTTGTTTGGTTACATTTGCGTAAGGATAGATTTCCTGATTTGCGCAAATCAAAGCTAATGCCACGTGCTGATGGTCCCTTTAAGGTGTTAGAGAAAATAAATGATAATGCATATAAACTTGAGCTGCCTGCAGATTTTGGGGTTAGTCCCACTTTTAACATTGCAGATTTGAAGCCTTATTTGGGTGAGGAAGATGAACTTCCGTCGAGGACGACTTCATTTCAAGAAGGGGAGGATGATGAGGACATCAATACAATTGTTACACCCACAGCCCCTGCTGCTATACATACTGGACCAATTACTAGAGCTCGTGCACGCCAACTAAATTACCAGGTACTTTCGTTTCTTGGTAATGATTCTAATGTTCATGAGAATATGATGTTGCCTAAATTGGATACATTTGTTTTGCTTACAAATGAAGGGCCTAGCTTGGAGAAGGATGAACATTGGAGCAAGAACAAGCATGGAGATGATGGCATGCGCAAGGGGAACAAGAACGGAGTTACAAGTGATGATTTCAGGACTTTGAAGCCACCATAATGGTTGCATGAAGCCTTGGACGAAATATACAAGATGCCACTTCATAAATTTCGTCCCGAGGCTATTTTAGGTGCTGCGTCACCTTATTATTGGGCCAGGCCCATGTAATTTCGAAATACATAAGTATAGGCTATTTTTAGAGTCCGTATGTGTGGGGAAACAAGAGATAGGGTTGATTTCGGACCCCTCCACCAAGGGCCACGAAATTCCCCCCTCTTCCTCCATATATACAGCCCTTAGGGCATCATTTAGACTTTGAGTTTTGTTTAGATTAAAAGTTCGCCATAGCTGCAACTTCGCATACTTCGTTTGTGTTCAACGACCAGACAAAGGCGTCACAGAACCCCACCTTGATAAATAAAGCTTTCATCTTATATTCGCAATATCCAGATTGCAATCTTAGTTTCTTGCTTGTTCTTCGTTTGCTCGCAGGAAACAGACCCTCGTGGTCAGGTTGATCGTGCTCCGGCGTGGTCAATAACCTCTCGGAGTTGGTTTAGCGATTGCTAAGGCGCGACGTCCTCGCACGTTCGTAGTCAGATCGTCAAAGTCGACTTCCACCAAAGCGATATCCATCATCTCATCGAAAGATGGGACACCTTTGCCTCTATCACTCCTGCTGTCACTAATATTTTGCAGGAGTTCGCTGACGTCTTTCCACAAGACGTGCCACCGGGATTACCGCCTATTCGAGGGATTGAGCATCAGATTGACTTAATTCCCGGTGCTTCACTGCCAAACCGTGCACCATACCGTACCAATCTAGAGGAGACGAAGGAGATTATGCGTCAAGTACAAGAGCTTCTCGACAAAGGTTATATACGTGAATCCCTTAGTCCTTGTGATGTTCCTATTATTCTAGTGCCGAAAAAGGATGGTACATCACGTATGTGTGTTGATTGTAGAGGCATTAATAATATTACTATTCATTATCGTCATCCTATTCCTAGGCTAGATGATATGCTTGATGAATTGAGTGGCTCTACAATATTCTCCAAAGTTGATTTGCGTAGAGGATACCATCAAATTCGTATGAAATTGGGAGATGAATGGAAAACAACATTTAAAACTAAGTTTAGATTATATGAGTGGTTAGTCATGCCTTTTGGGGTAACTAATGCACCTAGTACTTGATGAGGACATGACTACCTTGGATATGACCAAAAATATTGCATATATGCATATTTGTCATGTGATTTCTAGTGCAAACTATTCAATAATCTATTTATGTATCCAGAACAAAAATACTTCACACAGTTTTGTGTTTTGTCTAATTGCAGGTGTATGAGACATTTGTACAATCCACATATGAAGATAAGGAAGAAAGAGATGTTTATTTGATGTTCAAAAAGTTCTCTCACGTCACTTTTGGCCCAAGAGAAGATAGAGTCCAAGTCTCTCACGTTCTGGATTCAGATTCAGACTGCACAGACATACCTGACTCAAAACGCCCACAACTTTTTCATACGGACTCCGAATTGGGTGATTCTTTTTTTGTTGGAAACTAGATTTCATGTACTTTCCAACCCAATTGGAATCACCTTCAAATTCGTCCAGAGCGTTGAATTATGGACGAAACAATCTGATGCTGTAGCAGAATCCGAGTCAAACTACAAGTCCAAAGGTGTTACATCCCCTCCACTTGGGCCCATTGGCCTTGTAAGACCTAGGGTTAGTTTTAGGCTTCCTTGGGGCGTTCTCCCACGTCCTTGGCCGCCACCCCTTGCTCCTATATAAGTAGATCCATCTAGTAGCTTTTCCCTTGGGATTTGTTGAGTTAAAAGTTAGCCATTGCAACTTCGTGTACTTCGTTTGTGTCCAACGACCAGACCAAGACCGCTTACGGATCCCCACCTTTATCAATACTTCATACATATTCGCAATATTCAGATTGTTTTTATCATATTCTTGCTCGTTCTTCGATTGCTTGCAGGAATATACCTTCGTGGTCAGGTTGATCGTGCTCCGGCGTGGTTAATAACGTCAAGAGATTGGTTTAGCGATTGCTAAGGCACAACGTCCTGCACGTTTGTAGTCGGATCGTCAAAGTCGTCTCCACCAAATCGATAGTTATCATCTCATCGAAAGATTGGAACACCCCCGCCTCTATCAAGTGGTATCAGTTTTCAGGTTGCTCGGTGAGAATTTCCAGTTTTCCCTAGATTAGATTTATTTTCTGACCTATTGTCCAAGAAAAAGCCACAAAAAAAGTTAGATATATTCATCCTTTGTCCTAGCCAGTCTGAGCCTTTGCAATTCTCGTTTCATTGTTTGCATTATTGAATTATCGGTTACATCGTCGTGTCGAGTTGCTGGTCTTAGTGTCTAGTTCCTTTAGAGTTTCGAGTTCTGTTCACATTAGTCACGTCGCCGCTGCATCATTATCCCTTCCGCTGTCCATCATCCCATCCATCAATTTCCACCACGTGCTACGCATTGTTCATTGTCATAATCATAGTTGAGGTAATTCACATCTTCGCCTGATCCAATCTGCATCTTATTTAGTTTGTCTTGGAAAGAGGGAGAAAAAAAAGATAGAGAAAAAAACAGAGAAAAAAAGGAAAGAAAAAAAGAAAAAAAAGAAAAAAAAAGAGAGAAAGAAAAAGAAAAAAAAGTGTGAGGAAAAAAAAGAGAAAAAAAACAAAGTTCAGATATATCTAGACTCAATCTCGTAGCTGAATTCGGATTGGAATCTGTTTTGTGCACTGCTCAGTAAAACACGCATAACTTCCTCATACGAAGTCCGTTTTGGCTCCGTGAGTACTCAAATTAAAGCTAGATACGAGACGCATCTAAATAGTTGAAGAAGCAAGTTCAATATTTTGCACCTCAAACTCGGCTTCTAAATAGGTCTTTTTGCCCTCCGAAGTTCGCGAACACAGCTTATTCCAGTTTTTCAAGCCAGTTTTAGAATTTTTTGACTCCTCATATCAACTCGGAATTGAGTGATTCTTTTTGCATTGGAAAGCTTGAGTTAGTAGCATTCTTTGAAAAAATTTATCAGAAAATTGGCTCAAACTTTACAAGAGGAAAGTTGGAGAGAGTTGTTGTATATCCTTCTTGGCAATTGCTTTTCATCATTATCTTCACTACCGTGGTGATCTTCACTTATATCTTGTTGTCCAAAGCTACTTAGTATCCTTGATTGATGCTAGTTGTGCTACGTCGTGACCTCATTAGTGTTCTAGGCTCGCGTCTCTAGTCCGGTCTAGCCTAGGACCAGCACAGTACCGTCGTTGAGCGTTTATTCAACATTGCATCTCTGAATTGATTATTGCTAATCTTTTGCTACCATATATAGTCAACCCAGCTCCACATATTTCTACACCGTGTATACGTACGTTCCCCTGGCAATCGCTTTACACAATCTTCGGAGTTATTTGACATCGCTGGTTGCCTGTCACCACCTGCCACATGGTAAGAACTTGTAAGATATTGATATTTGCTTTACTGTGAGCACTTTACAACCACATCCTAGTAGTTCATAGGAACATTATTCTCGAATTTTGTTTCTTGTTTCTACTAGTCATGATAGGTTCCGGAGATAGAAGTTCTTGGACGACGGACACATCTTCACCATCACGAGAGTTGGGACAACACACACAAGCACATGGCCAGGTAATCTCTTTACCGTCATTTGGGGGTAGATTTAATCCTGCTATTTATCTAGCTTGGGAGTTTGAAGTAGAACAAGTTTTTCGTAACCATGACTTTTCTGATCTTGAGCGAGTACGAGCTGCCACTAGAGTATTTACTGGCTTTGCTTCTGTTTGGTGGAGTGTGCATTGTAAGAAAAACATTGATAACCAACCCACAACTTGGAAAGTTTTGAAAGCTGTAATGAGACAACAATTTTTTCCTCCTTACTATCGTCGTGAATTGCTTCATAAATTGGAACAATTAAAACAAGGCAGTGACACCGTTCATGCTTACTACCAAGAGTTCAAATCTTATATGCATCATTGTGACATAGAAGAATATGAGGATGATACAATGAATAGATTTTTTGGTGGTTTGAACCATGATATCCGTGCAAGATTTCACTATATTCCTCGTTGCATTACTGGCATGTATGTTCGCGCTTGTACCTTTGAGAGACAGATACAGGAGGATGCATTGGGTGACTACAACAACTACTATTCCAGTTCATGCTCACCACCACCGGTTGGTTCCTCCACCGTTGCACCTACTAGAGCAGCCCCACCTTAGATTGTGAGCGCGACATCATCTCAAGTGTATGGTGCATTGTCAACGCCCGTACCTACATCACCTACGTCTTTGCGACAAGGTAACAGTAAACGTATTGATGATATAACTTCACATGAGAATGATGCATCCCTAGTTAACTTGAATGCATCATGTGTTGAGTTACCTGGTGATTTGAGCACATCACCTATTTTAGAGAATCTTGATACTGTCATGACTGTGTCATGTGATCAAACAACTGAAATACCAACAATTTTGAGTGCACCCATTGAATTAACTGTTGATACAAAAGAATCAATGTTTAACCATTTTGATATGACCTCTAATCTTGGTGATGATTCTGTGTCGAATGACTCATTGCATGTTTGCTTATCTAAGCATGTTGTAGCATGTAAATTTGATTCAAATAAGGTTTATTCACCAATGTTGGGATGGTTTAATGATGAACATTGTCAATCTTTCGAAATAAATAAGAGCTTCACTTATATGTGCAAACTGAGTTGCAATATTTTCATGCCTTCTAGTTCTTGTGCTAATTTGTTGGCTTTAGATTTTATGAACTATGCAAGTTACTCATCTATTCATGTGTCATATATGCAAAAATCAAGGGAACTAAAAATGGATGACGTATACATATACAACATCTACACCTTGTCTCTTTTGTTAGCCACATTTCAGATCAAGCAATGCCGAGGACGGCTTTATTTTCAAGAAGGGGAGGATGATGAGGACATGACTACCTTGGATATGACCAAAAATATTGCATATATGCATATTTGTCAGGTGATTTCTAGTGCAAACTATTCAATAATCTATTTATGTTATCCAGAACAAAAATATTTCACACACTTTTGTGTTTTGTCTAATTGCAGGTGTATGGGACATTTGTACAATCCACATATGAAGATAAGGAAGAAAGGGATGTTTATTTGCTGTTCAAAAAGTTCTCTCACGTCACTTTTGGCCCAAGAGAAGATAGAGTCCAAGTCTCTCACGTTCTGGATTCAGATTCGGACTGCACAGACATACCTGACTCAAAACGCCCACAACTTTTTCATACGGACTCCGAATTGGGTGATTCTTTTTTTCTTGGAAACTAGATTTCGTGCACTTTCCAACCCAATTGGAATCACCTTCAAAGTCGTCCGGAGCGTTGAATTATGGACGAAACAATCTGATGCTGCAGCAGAATCCGAGTCAAACTACAAGTCCAAAGGTGTTACATCACCTCCACTTGGGTCCATTGGCCTTGTACGACCTAGGGTTAGTTTTAGGCTTCCTTGTGACGTTCTCCCACCTCCTTGGCCGCCACCCCTTGCTCCTATATAAGTAGATCCATCTAGTAGCTTTTCCCTTGGGATTTGTTGAGTTAAAAGTTAGCCATTACAACTTCATGTACTTCGTTTGTGTTCAACGACCAGACCAAGACCGCTTACGGATCCCCACCTTTATTAATACTTCATACATATTCACAATATTCAGATTGTTTTTATCATATTCTTGCTTGTTCTTCGATTGCTTGCAGGAATAGACCTTCGTGGTCAGGTTGATCGTGCTCCGGTGTGGTCAATAACCTCAGGAGATTGGTTTAGCGATTGCTAAGGCGCAACGTCATGCATGTTTGTAGTCGGATCGTCAAAGTGGTCTCCACCAAATCGATAGTTATCATCTCATCGAAAGATCGGGACACCCCCGCCTCTATCAGTACTTTCATGAGATTGATGAACAAAGTTGTACGTGCTTTCATTGGACGATTTGTGGTAGTTTACTTTCATGACATATTGATTTATAGCAGATCTTTGGAAGAACATTTTGAACATTTACGTGTTGTTTTTATTGCTCTACGTGATGCACGTTTGTTTGGTAACCTTGGGAAGTGCACCTTTTGCACTGACCGAGTATCTTTTTTTGGCTATGTTGTTACTCCACAGGGAATTGAAGTTGATAAAGCCAAGATTGAAGCTATTCAGAGTTGGCCGCAGCCCAAAACGGTCACACAAGTGAGGAGTTTTCTTGGCCTCGCTGGATTCTATAGGCGTTTTGTGAGAGATTTCAGCACCATTGCTGCACCTCTGAATGAGCTTACAAATAAAGATGTGCCTTTTCTGTGGGGTACCGCACAAGAAGAAGCCTTCACGATATTGAAAGATAAGTTGACACATGCTCCTATACTCCAACTTCCTGATTTTAATAAGACTTTTGAGTTTGAATGTGATGCTAGTGGAATTGGATTAGGAGGTGTGTTATTACAAGATGGCAAACCTGTTGCATACTTTTCTAAAAAATTGAGTGGGCCTACTCTGAACTATTCTACTTATGATAAAGAATTATATGCTCTTGTTCGGACCTTAGAAACATGGCAACATTATTTATGGCCCAATGAATTTGTTATACATTCTGATCATGAATCTTTGAAACATATTAAAAGTCAAGCTAAACTGAATCGTAGACATGCTAAATGGGTTGAATTCATTGAGACTTTCTGATGAGGACATCAATACCATTGTTACACCCACAGCCCCTACTGCTACATATACGGGACCAATTATGATGAGGACATCAATACAATTGTTACACCCACAGCCCCTGCTGCTATACATACTGGACCAATTACTAGAGCTCATGCACGCCAACTAAATTACCAGGTACTTTCGTTTCTTGGTAATGATTCTAATGTTCATGAGAATATGATGCTGCCTAAATTGGATACATTTGTTTTGCTTACAAATGAAGGGCCTAGCTTGGAGAAGGATGAACATTGAAGCAAGAACAAGCATGGAGATGATGGCATGCGCAAGGGGAACAAGAACGGAGTTACAAGTGATGATTTCAGGACTTTGAAGCCACCATAATGGGTGCATGAAGCCTTGGACGAAATATACAAGATGCCACTTCATAAATTTCGTCCCGAGGCTATTTTAGGTGCTGCGTCACCTTATTATTGGGCCAGGCCCATGTAATTTCGAAATACATAAGTATAGGCTATTTTTAGAGTCCGTATGTGTGGGGAAACAAAAGATAGGGTTGATTTCGGACCCTCCACCAAGGGCCATGAAATTCCCCCCTCTTCCTCCATATATACAGCCCTTAGGGCATCGTTTAGAATTTGGGTTTTGTTTAGATTAAAAGTTTGCCATAGCTGCAACTTCGCGTACTTCGTTTGTGTTCAACGACCAGACAAAGGCGTCACAGAACCCCACCTTGATCAATAAAGCTTTCATCTTATATTCGCAATATCCAGATTGCAATCTCAGTTTCTTGCTTGTTCTTCGTTTGCTCGCAGGAAACAGACCCTCGTGGTCAGGTTGATCGTGCTCCGGCGTGGTCGATAACCTCTCGGAGTTGGTTTAGCGATTGCTAAGGCGCGACGTCCTCGCATGTTCGTAGTCGGATCGTCAAAGTCGACTTCCACCAAAGCGATATCCATCATCTCATCGAAAGACGGGACACCTTTGCCTCTATCAAGTGGTATCAGATTTCCAGGTTGCTCGGTGAGATTTTACAGTTTTTCGTAGTTTAGATCGAGTCTGTTCTTCATACCTACAGTCCACGAAAAAGCCACAAAAAAAATTAGGGTTAGTTCATCATATCCGAACCAATCTGAGCCTTTGCATAATCTTTTTAGGGTTTTGCTTTGTTGAATTTGCGGTTGCATCGTCGTGTCTAGTTGCTGGTCTTAGTGTCTAGTCTTTTAGAGTTTCGAGTTCTGGTCATAAGTTGTCACGCCGCCGCCGCACCATCATCATCGCCCCTGCCATCTACAACCACCACTTATCCTCCACCACTCCGAATTCGTATCCATATACCACCACCAATCCGTGTCCATATACCACCAACGATCCATATCCATATACTACCACCGCTGTGATAGAGGCGAGACTGTCCCGATCTTTCGATGAGATGATAACTATCGATTTGGTGGAGACGACTTTGACGATCCGACTACAAACGTGCACGACGTTGCGCCTTAGCAATCGCTAAACCAATCTCCTGAGGTTACTGACGATGCCGGAAGCACGGTCAGCCTGACCACGAAGGTCTATTCCTGTAAGCAATCGAAGAACGAGCAAGAATATGATAAAGCAATCTGAATATTGCAAATATATATGAGGTATCGATAATGGTGGGGATCCGGAAGCGGTCTTGATCTGGTCGTTGGACACAAACGAAGTACATGAAGTTGCAATGGCTAACTTTTAACTAAACAAATCCCAAGGAAAAGCTACTAGATGGATCTAATTATATAGGAGCAAGGGGTGGCGGCCAAGGAGGTGGGAGGACGTCCCAAGGCAGCCTAAAACTAAATCTAGGTCGTACAAGGCCAATGGGCCCAAGTGGAGGTGATGCTTGTAGTTTGACTCGGATTCTGCTGCAGCATCAGATTGTTTCGTCCACAACTCAACGCTCCGGACGAATTTGAAGGTGATTCCAATTGGGTTGGAAAGTGCACGAAATCTAGTTTCCAACAAAAAAAGAATCACCCAATTCGGAGTCCGTATGAAAAACTTGTGTGCGTTTTGAGTCAGGTGTGTCTGTGCAGTCCGAATCTGAATCCAGAACGTGAGAGACTTGGACTCTATCTTCTCTTGGGCCAAAAGTGACGTGAGAGAACTTTTTGGACAGCAAATAAACATCTCTTTCTTCCTTATCTTCATATGTGGATTGTACAAATGTCCCATACACCTGCAATTAGACAAAACACAAAAGTGTGTGAAGTATTTTTGTTCTGGATAACATAAATAGATTATTGAATAGTTTGCACTAGAAATCACCTGACAAATATGCATATATGCAATATTTTTGGTCATATCCAAGGTAGTTATGTCCTCATCATCCTCCTCTTCTTGAAAATAAAGCCGTCCTCGGCGTTGCTTAATCTGAAATGTGGCTAACAAAAGAGACAAGGTGTACATGTTGTATATGTATATGTCATCCATTTTTACTTCCCTTGATTTTTGCATATATGACAGATGAATAGATGAGTAACTTGCATAGTTCATAAAATCTAAAGCCAAAAAATTAGCACAAGAAGTAAAAAGCATGAAAATATTGCAACTCAGTTTGCACATATAAGTGAAGCTCTTATTCATTTCAAAAGATTGACAATGTTCATCATTAAACCATCCCAACATTGGTGAATAAACCTTACTTGCATCAAATTTACATGCTACAACATGCTTAAATAAGCAAACATGCAATAAGTCATTCAACACAGCATCATCACCAAGATTAGAGGTCATATCAAAATGATTAAACATTGGTTCTTTTGCATCAATAGTTAATTCAATGGGTGCACTCAAAATTGTTGGTATTTCAGTTGTTTGATCACATGGCAAAGTCAAATTATCAACGTAGTCCTCTAAAATAGGTGGTGTGATCAAAGTAGTGTGTTGCTCATCAGATGGTGCATTGAAATTGACAAGGCATTCATCATTCTCATGTAGAGATGGAAGATCAGTACCTTTGTCATTACCTCTTATGATCAACTCAGATGATGTAGCCACTCTCGGGGGCGATGTGTCACATGGTGGAGGTGATGTAGTCCTGACAACAACGGATGTGGTTGTCATAGTATGCCTAGTAGTTGAAGGAACAATCATATCAACTCTTGGAATGTGCACCGTGCGCTTGTTCTCCTCGTGGCCAACACGTCGTTTTATTTCCTGTTCAGCTTTGCAAGCAAGATGAAACAAATGGTCCATAGGATAACACTCTTCATGAATTAGTATCTCTTGAATATCACGGTTTAATCCTCCCCAAAATCTATCCATAAAATCATCTTCACTTTCTTCTAAAGAGGAATGCAACAATGTAGTTTGTAAATCATCATAATATTTTGTTACAGTTTCACTACCTTGTTTTAAGTGTTGCAACTTCTTAATCATGTCACGAGTATAATAAGCAGGGACGAAAGTATGTCGCATGGCAAGTTTCAAATCATCCCAAGTAGTAGGTATATAATCAGGGTGTAACCGACAATATTCACTCCACCAAACCAAAGCATAACCAGTGAAAGAACCAACCGCAACCTTAACCTTTTTATGTTCATCGAAATTATGGGAAGCAAATATATTTTTTATGTCGAACTCACATTCAATATATAAAGCAGGTTTAAAACGGCCATTAAATGGTGGTATAGATACATTAACCTGATCATGTGCATTTGGATGTTTGTGCACCTCTCGTGACGGTTGTGGTATTTGCAAAGGTGGTGGCACGTCTCCCGCGATCGACAAAGCCCATGAATTGACTCTGGATCCTGTCATGATTAGTAGAACAAGAAACAAAACCCAAAAATAATGTTCCTATAACTACTAGGATGTGGTGGTAAAACGCTCACAGTAAAGCAAATATCAATGTCTTACAAGTTCTTACCATGCAGCAGGCGATGATCGGCAACCAGCGGTGTCAAGTAACTCCGAATATTGAGTAAAGCGATTGCCAGGGGAGCGTACGTATACACGGTGTAGAAATATGTGGAGCTGGGTTGGCTATATATGGTAGCAAAAGATTAGCAATAATCAATTCAAAGATGCAATGTTGAATAAACGCTCAACGACGGTACTGTGCTGGTCCTAGGCTAGACCTGATAGAGGCGGGGGTGTCCCGATCTTTCGATGAGATGATAACTATCGATTTGGTGGAGACGACTTTGACGATCCGACTACAAACGTGCACGACGTTGCGCCTTAGCAATCGCTAAACCAATCTCCTGAGGTTACTGATGATGCCGGAAGCACGATCAGCCTGACCACGAAGGTCTATTCCTGCAAGCAATCGAAGAACGAGCAAGAATATGATAAAGCAATCTGAATATTGCAAATATATATGAGGTATTGATAATGGTGGGGATCCGTAAGCGGTCTTGGTCTGGTCGTTGGACACAAACGAAGTACACGAAGTTGCAATGGCTAACTTTTAACTAAACAAATCCCAAGGAAAAGCTACTAGATGGATCTACTTATATAGGAGCAAGGGGTGGCGGCCAAGGAGGTGGGAGGATGTCCCAAGGCAGCCTAAAACTAAATCTAGGTCGTACAAGGCCAATGGGCCCAAGTGGAGGTGATGTAACACCTTTGGACTTGTAGTTTGACTCGGATTCTACTGCAGCATCAGATTGTTTCGTCCACAACTCAACGCTCCGGACGAATTTGAAGGTGATTCCAATTGGGTTGGAAAGTGCACGAAATCTAGTTTCCAACAAAAAAAGAATCACCCAATTCGGAGTCCGTATGAAAAACTTGTGTGCGTTTTGAGTCAGGTGTGTCTGTGCAGTCCGAATCTGAATCCAGAACGTGAGAGACTTGGACTCTATCTTCTCTTGGGCCAAAAGTGACGTGAGAGAACTTTTTGGACAGCAAATAAACATCTCTTTCTTCCTTATCTTCATATGTGGATTGTACAAATGTCCCATACACCTGCAATTAGACAAAACACAAAAGTGTGAAGTATTTTTGTTCTGGATAACATAAATAGATTATTGAATAGTTTGCACTAGAAATCACCTGACAAATATGCATATATGCAATATTTTTGGTCATATCCAAGATAGTCATGTCCTCATCATCCTCCCCTTCTTGAAAATAAAGCCGTCCTCGGCGTTGCTTAATCTGAAATGTGGCTAACAAAAGAGACAAGGTGTACATGTTGTATATGTATATGTCATCCATTTTTACTTCCCTTGATTTTTGCATATATAACACATGAATAGATGAGTAACTTGCATAGTTCATAAAATCTAAAGCCAAAAAATTAGCACAAGAAGTAGAAGGAATGAAAATATTGCAACTCAGTTTGCACATATAAGTGAAGCTCTTACTCATTTCAAAAGATTGACAATGTTCATCATTAAACCATCCCAACATTGGTGAATAAACCTTACTTGCATCAAATTTACATGCTACAACATGCTTAAATAAGCAAACATGCAATAAGTCATTCAACACAGAATCATCACCAAGATTAGAGGTCATATCAAAATGATTAAACATTGGTTCTTTTGCATCAATAGTTAATTCAATGGGTGCACTCAAAATTGTTGGTATTTCAGTTGTTTGATCACATGGCAAAGTCAAATTATCAACGTAGTCCTCTAAAATAGGTGGTGTGATCAAAGTAGAGGGTAGCTCATCAGATGGTGCATTCAAATTGACAAGGCATTCATCATTCTCATGTAGAGATGGAAGATCAGTACCTTTGTCATTACCTCTTATGATCAACTCAGATGATGTAGCCACTCTCGGGGGCGATGTGTCACATGGTGGAGGTGATGTAGTCCTGACAACAACGGTTGTGGTTGTCATAGTATGCCTAGTAGTTGAAGGAACAATCATATCAACTCTTGGAATGTGCACCGTGCGCTTGTTCTCCTCGTGGCCAAGACGTCGTTTTATTTCCTGTTCAGCTTTGCAAGCAAGATGAAACAAATGGTCCATAGGATAACACTCTTCATGAATTAGTATCTCTTGAATATCACGGTTTAATCCTCCCCAAAATCTATCCATAAAATCATCTTCACTTTCTTCTAAAGAGGAATGCAACAAGGTAGTTTGTAAATCATCATAATATTTTGTTACAGTTTCACTACCTTGTTTTAAGTGTTGCAACTTCTTAATCATGTCACGAGTATAATAAGCAGGGACGAAAGTATGTCGCATGGCAAGTTTCAAATCATCCCACGTAGTAGGTATATAATCAGGGTGTAACCGACAATATTCATTCCACCAAACCAAAGCATAACCAGTGAAAGAACCAACCGCAACCTTAACCTTGTTATGTTCATTGAAATTATGGGAAGCAAATATATTTTTTATGTCGAACTCCCATTCAATATATAAAGCAGGTTTAAAACGGCCATTAAATGGTGGTATAGATACATTAACCTGATCATGTGCATTTGGATGTTTGTGCACCTCTCGTGACGGTTGTGGTATTTGCAAAGGTGGTGGCACGTCTCCCGCGATCGACGAAGCCCATGAATTGACTCTGGATCCTGTCATGATTAGTAGAACAAGAAACAAAACCCAAAAATAATGTTCCTATAACTACTAGGATGTGGTGGTAAAACGCTCACAGTAAAACAAATATCAATGTCTTACACGTTCTTACCATGCAGCAGGCGGTGATCGGCAACCAGCGGTGTCAAGTAACTCCGAATATTGAGTAAAGCGATTGCCAGGGGAGCGTACGTATACACGGTGTAGAAATATGTGGAGCTGGGTTGGCTATATATGGTAGCAAAAGATTAGCAATAATCAATTCAAAGATGCAATGTTGAATAAACGCTCAACGACGGTACTGTGCTGATCCTAGGCTAGACCTGACTAGAGACGCGAGCCTAGAACACTAATGAGGTCACGGCGTAGCACAACTAGCATCAATGAAGGATACTAAGTAGCTCTGGACAGCAAGATATAAGTGAAGATCACAACGGCAGTAAAGATAATGAAGAAAAACAACTGCCAAACAGGATATACAACAACTCTCTCTCCAATTTTCCTCTTGAAAAGTTTGAGCCAATTTTCTGATAAATTCTTTCAAAGAATGCTACTAACTCAAGCTTTCCAATGCAAAAAGAATCACTCAATTCCGAGTTGATATGAGGAGTCAAAGAATTCTAAAACTGGCCTGAAAAATTGGAACAAGCTGTGTTCACGAACTTCAGAGGGCAAAAAGACCTATTTAGAAGCCGATTTTGAGGTGTCAAATATTGAACTAGCTTCTGCAACTATTTAGCTGCGTCTCGTCGCTAGCTTCAATTTGAGTACTCACGGAGCCAAAACGGACTTCGTATGAGGAAGATACACCTGTTTTACTGAACAGTGCGCAAAACAAATTCCAATCCGAATTCAGGTACGAGATTAATTCTAGATAGATCCAATTTTTTTTTCTTCTCTCTTTTTTTCTCACTCTTTTTTTCTTTTTCTTCTCTCTCTGACCTTTTTTTTTACTTTTTTTTTCTCTCTCTTTTTTTCTCCGTCTTTCTTTTTCTCCTTCTTTTTTCTCTCTCTCTCGTTCCAAACAAACTAGATAAGATGCAGATTGGATCAAGCGAAGATGTGAATGATCTCAACTATGATTATGACAATGAACGGTGGGTAGCACGTGGTGGAAACTGATGGATGGATGGTGGACAGCGGAAAGGATAACGATGCAGCGGTGGCGTGACAAATGTGAACAGAACTCGAAACTCTAAACGACCTAGACACTAAGACCAGCAACTCGACACGACGATGCAACCGATAATTCAACTATGCAAGCAATGAAAAGAAAATTGCAAAGGCTCAGACTGGCTTGGACCAAGGATGAATAGATCTAACTCTTTTTTGTGGCTTTTTCTTGGACAATAGGTAAGAAAATAAATCTAATCTAGGAAAACTGGAAATTCTCACCGAGCAACCTGAAAACTGATACCACTTGATAGAGGCGAGGCTGTCCCGATCTTTCGATGAGGTGATAACTATCGATTTGGTGGAGACGACTTTAACGATCCGACTACAAATGTGCACGATGTTGCGCCTTAGCAATCGCTAAACCAATCTCCTGAGGTTACTGACGATGCCGGAAGCACGGTCAGCCTGACCACGAAGGTCTATTCCTGCAAGCAATCGAAGAACGAGCAAGAATATGATAAAGCAATCTGAATATTGCAAATATAGATGAGGTATTGATAATGGTGGGGATCCGGAAGCGGTCTTGGTCTGGTCGTTGGACACAAACGAAGTACACGAAGTTGCAATGGCTAACTTTTAACTAAACAAATCCCAAGGAAAAGCTACTAGATGGATCTACTTATATAGGAGAAAGGGATGGCGGCCAAGGAGGTGGGAGGACGTCCCAAGGCAGCCTAAAACTAAATCTAGGTCGTACAAGGCCAATGGGCCCAAGTGGAGGTGATGCTTGTAGTTTGACTCGGATTCTGCTGCAGCATCAGATTGTTTCATCCAAAACTCAACGCTCCGGACGAATTTGAAGGTGATTCCAATTGGGTTGGAAAGTGCACGAAATCTAGTTTTCAACAAAAAAAGAATCACCCAATTCGGAGTCCGTATGAAAAACTTGTGTGCGTTTTGAGTCAGGTGTGTCTGTGCAGTCCGAATCTGAATCCAGAACGTGAGAGACTTGGACTCTATCTTCTCTTGGGCCAAAAGTGACGTGAGAGAACTTTTTGGACAGCAAATAAACATCTCTTTCTTCCTTATCTTCATATGTGGATTGTACAAATGTCCCATACACCTGCAATTAGACAAAACACAAAAGTGTGTGAAGTATTTTTGTTCTGGATAACATAAATAGATTATTGAATAGTTTGCACTAGAAATCACCTGACAAATATGCATATATGCAATATTTTTGGTCATATCCAAGGTAGTTATGTCCTCATCACGCTGCCATATACGACCACCATATATCCACCACCAATCCGAGTTCCTTGCATATTAGGTTTGTTTTCGGGATCCATCTAATTTCCGATTCGTGTTTCCTTGTCTGAGTAGGTTTCGGATTCCAGCAATCTTTTGCCGTCCGTAGAAGAGGTTGGTTTCCAAAAAAAAAAGAGTCCGGAAACCACCCTCCGTTTAGGCCCAAAATTTTTGGAAAACGCACTTGACAAAAAAAATTCTGGCTATCCTATTTTTAGGTGTTTCTAAGCGTATTGAGACAGTCGCCGTTATAGAAAGTTTTTTTTGACCCGTTTCTAGTTTTTGGTTCCGGGCAGTCAAAAAAAAAATTTGGTCACAAAAATTTCGTGCCCATCCTGTCAGTTTGACCTGGGAAAAGTTTTGAGACACTCGCCATTATAGTGATTTTTCGCAAAAAAAAAGAGAGCAGCGCAAAAAAAACAGCGGAAAAAAAAGAACGAAAAAAAATTCGAGAGTGTGCTTTTCCCTTGTTTACGTGCAGCGCCGTGATTTTGTTAGTGTTCTAGGCTCGCGTCTCTAGCACGGTCTAGCCTAGGACCAGCACAGTACCGTCGTTGAGCGTTTATTCAACTTTGCATCTCTGAATTGATTATTGCTAACCCTTTTTGCTACCATATTATATGCCTTCCCAGCTCCACATACATCTACGTCGTGCGTTGGACTTTCCCTGGTAATCGCTCTATCCAAGCTTTGAGAAGTTTTGACTACAACGGTTGCCGATCACCACCTGCTGCTGGGTAAGAACTGGTAAGAATTTGAGGTTTGCTTGACGGGTTTGTGATACACCACCACAACTTCTTAGTAGTCTGTAGGATCATATTCTTGTGTGTTTCTATTGCTGCTAACCATGCCAGGATCACAAGCCGACGAGATTGACTGGGAGAACTTATCGAACAAGGAGCTTCATGATAGGTTTCAGCAAATGATGACTGAACAGGTGTAAGATGTGCTGAACAATTTTGAAGAGGCCATGGAGAAGATTACTGGCCTTGAGAAGACGTTCGAAACAAAGCTCGATAACAGAATTAATGAACTGCTTGCGCGTCTTCCACCACCGGCTGCACCTGTCGCACCTCTGCAACAACAACAACTACGCCCCCTTCCGAATCAGTATGGACGAGCACAGCGTGTTCCTATTGAGCCAGGACAAAATTCTGGTGCCGCTGCTACTGCTGTTGGTGCTTCTTTGGCTCCTGCTACTGCTGCTGCTGGTACCCAGGAGGATGATGATTATGTGGGAGATTATGAGGATGAGGTTGATCAAAATCCGAACTACGTGTGATGAGACATGACTACCTTGGATATGACCAAAAATATTGCATATATGCATATTTGTCAGGTGATTTCTAGTGCAAACTATTCAATAATCTATTTATGTTATCCAGAACAAAAATACTTCACACACTTTTGTGTTTTGTCTAATTGCAGGTGTATGGGACATTTGTACAATCCACATATGAAGATAAGGAAGAAAGAGATGTTTATTTGCTGTCCAAAAAGTTCTCTCACGTCACTTTTGGCCCAAGAGAAGATAGAGTCCAAGTCTCTCACGTTCTGGATTCAGATTCGGACTGCACAGACACACCTGACTTAAAACGCACACAAGTTTTTCATACGGACTCCGAATTGGGTGATTCTTTTTTTGTTGAAAACTAGATTTCGTGCACTTTCCAACCCAATTGGAATCACCTTCAAATTCGTCCGGAGCGTTGAGTTGTGGACGAAACAATCTGATGCTGCAGCAGAATCCGAGTCAAACTACAAGTCCAAAGGTGTTACATCACCTTCACTTGGGCCCATTGGCCTTGTACGACCTAGATTTAGTTTTAGGCTGCCTTGGGACGTCCTCCCACCTCCTTGGCCGCCACCCCTTGCTCCTATATAAGTAGATCCATCTAGTAGCTTTTCCTTGGGATTTGTTTAGTTAAGAGTTAGCCATTGCAACTTCGTGTACTTCGTTTGTGTCCAACGACCAGACCAAGACCGCTTTCGGATCCCCACCATTATCAATACTTCATATATATTCGCAATATTCAGATTGCTTTATCATATTCTTGCTCGTTCTTCGATTGCTTGCAGGAATAGACCTTCGTGGTCAGGTTGATCATGCTCCAGCGTGGTCAATAACCTCTCGGAGTTGGTTTAGCGATTGCTAAGGCGCAACGTCGTGCATGTTTGTAGTCGGACCGTCAAAGTCGTCTCCACCAAATCGATAGTTATCATCTCATCGAAAGATCGGGACACCTTTGCCTCTATCAAGTGGTATCAGTTTTCAGGTTGCTCGGTGAGAATTTCCAGTTTTCCTAGATTAGATTTATTTTCTTACCTATTGTCCAAGAAAAAGCCACAAAAAAGAGTTAGATCTATTCATCCTTGGTCCAAGCCAGTCTGAACCTTTGCAATTTTCTTTTCATTGCTTGCATAGTTGAATTATCGGTTGCATCGTCGTGTCGAGTTGCTGGTCTTAGTGTCTAGTTCCTTTAGAGTTTCGAGTTCTGTTCACATTAGTCACGCAGCCGCTGCATCATTATCCCATCCGCTGTCCACCATCCAATCCGCCAATTTCCACCACGTGCTACGCACTGTTTATTGTCATAATCATAGTTGAGTCACTCACATCTTCGCCTGATCGAATCTGCATCTTATCTAGTTTGTCTTGGAAAGAGGGAGAAAAAGAAGATAAAAAAAAGAGAGAAAAAAGGAAAGAAAAAAAAGAAAAAGAGGGAGAAGAAAAAGAAAAAAAAGTGTGAGAAAAAAAAAGAGAAGAAAAAAAAATTGGATCAATCTCGTACCTGAATTCGGATTGGAATCTGTTTTGTGCACTGTTCAGTAAAACAGCTTGGCTATTGTTTCACATCATTATCTTTACTGCCGTTGTGATCTTCACTTATATCTTGCTATCCATAGCTACTCTGTATCCTTCATTGATGCTGGTTGTGCTACGACGTGACCTCATTAGTGTTCTAGGCTCGCGTCTCTAGTTCGGTCTAGCCTAGGATCAGCACAGTACCGTCGTTGAGCGTTTATTCAACATTGCATCTTTGAATTGATTATTGCTAATCTTTTGCTACCATATATAGCCAACCCAGCTCCACATATTTCTACACCGTGTATACGTACGCTCCCCTGGCAATCGCTTTACTCAATATTCGGAGTTACTTGACACCGCTGGTTGCCGATCACCGCCTGCTGCATGGTAAGAACGTGTAAGACATTGATATTTGCTTTACTGTGAGCGTTTTACCACCACATCCTAGTAGTTATAGGAACATTATTTTTGGGTTTTGTTTCTTGTTCTACTAATCATGACAGGATCCAGAGTCAATTCATGGGCTTTGTCGATCGCGGGAGACGTGCCACCACCTTTGCAAATACCACAACCGTCACGAGAGGTGCACAAACATCCAAATGCACATGATCAGGTTAATGTATCTATACCACCATTTAATGGCCGTTTTAAACCTGCTTTACATATTGAATGGGAGTTCGACATAAAAAATATATTTGCTTCCCATAATTTCGATGAACATAAAAAGGTTAAGGTTGCGGTTGGTTCTTTCACTGGTTATGCTTTGGTTTGGTGGAGTGAATATTGTCGGTTACACCCTGATTATATACCTACTACTTGGGATGATTTGAAACTTGCCATGCGACATACTTTCGTCCCTGCTTATTATACTCGTGACATGATTAAGAAGTTGCAACACTTAAAACAAGGTAGTGAAACTGTAACAAAATATTATGATGATTTACAAACTACCTTGTTGCATTCCTCTTTAGAAGAAAGTGAAGATGATTTTATGGATAGATTTTGGGGAGGATTAAACCGTGATATTCAAGAGATACTAATTCATGAAGAGTGTTATCCTATGGACCATTTGTTTCATCTTGCTTGCAAAGCTGAACAGGAAATAAAACGACGTGTTGGCCACGAGGAGAACAAGCGCACGGTGCACATTCCAAGAGTTGATATGATTGTTTCTTCAACTACTAGGCATACTATGACAACCACATCCGTTGTTGTCAGGACTACATCACCCCCACCATGTGACACATCGCCCCCGAGAGTGGCTACATCATCTGAGGTGATCGTAAGAGGTAATGACAAAGGTACTGATCTTCCATCTCTACATGAGAATGATGAATGCCTTGTCAATTTGAATGCACCATCTGATGAGCTACCCACTACTTTGATCACACCACCTATTTTAGAGGACTACATTGATAATTTGACTTTGCCATGTGATCAAACAACTGAAATACCAACAATTTTGAGTGCACCCATTGAATTAACTATTGATGCAAAAGAACCAATGTTTAATCATTTTGATATGACCTCTAATCTTGGTGATGATTCTGTGTTGAATGACTTATTGCATGTTTGCTTATTTAAGCATGTTGTAGCATGTAAATTTGATGCAAGTAAGGTTTATTCACCAATGTTGGGATGGTTTAATGATGAACATTGTCAATCTTTTGAAATGAATAAGAGCTTCACTTATATGTGCAAACTGAGTTGCAATATTTTTATGCCTTCTACTTCTTGTGCTAATTTTTTGGCTTTAGATTTTATGAACTATGCAAGTTACTCATCTATTCATGTGTCATATATGCAAAAATCAAGGGAAGTAAAAATGGATGACATATACATATACAACATGTACACCTTGTCTCTTTTGTTAGCCACATTTCAGATTAAGCAACGCCGAGGACGGCTTTATTTTCAAGAAGGGGAGGATGATGAGGACATGACTACCTTGGATATGACCAAAAATATTGCATATATGCATATTTGTCAGGTGATTTCTAGTGCAAAATATTCAATAATCTATTTATGTTATCCAGAACAAAAATACTTCACACACTTTTGTGTTTTGTCTAATTGCAGGTGTATGGGACATTTGTACAATCCACATATGAAGATAAGGAAGAAAGAGATGTTTATTTGCTGTCCAAAAAGTTCTCTCACGTCACTTTTGGCCCAAGAGAAGATAGAGTCCAAGTCTCTCACGTTCTGGATTCAGATTCGGACTGCACAGACATACCTGACTCAAAACGCACACAAGTTTTTCATACGGACTCCAAATTGGGTGATTCTTTTTTTGTTGGAAACTAGATTTCGTCCACTTTCCAACCCAATTGGAATCACCTTCAAATTCGTCCGGAGCGTTGAGTTGTGGACGAAACAATCTGATGCTGCAGCAGAATCCGAGTCAAACTACAAGTCCAAAGGTGTTACATCACCTCCACTTGGGCCCATTGGCCTTGTACGACCTAGATTTAGTTTTAGGCTGCCTTGGGACGTCCTCCCACCTCCTTGGCCGCCACCCCTTGCTCCTATATAAGTAGATCCATCTAGTAGCTTTTCCTTGGGATTTGTTTAGTTAAAAGTTAGCCATTGCAACTTCGTGTACTTCGTTTGTGTCCAACGACCAGACCAAGACCGCTTACGGATCCCCGCCTTTATCAATACTTCATATATACTCGCAATATTCAGATTGCTTTTATCATATTCTTGCTTGTTCTTCGATTGCTTGCAGGAATAGACCTTCGTGGTCAGGTTGATTGTGCTCCAGCATGGTCAATAACCTCTCGGAGTTGGTTTAGCGATTGCTAAGGCGCAACGTCGTGCACGTTTGTAGTCGGATCGTCAAAGTCGTCTCCACCAAATCGATAGTTATCATCTCATCGAAAGATCGGGACATCCCGCCTCTATCAAGTGGTATCAGAGCTACTAGATGGATCTACTTATATAGGAGCAAGGGGTGGCGGCCAAGGAGGTGGGAGGACGTCCCAAGGCAGCCTAAAACTAAATCTAGGTCGTACAAGGCCAATGGGCCCAAGTGGAGGTGATGTAACACCTTTGGACTTGTAGTTTGACTCGGATTCTGCTGCAGCATCAGATTGTTTCGTCCACAACTCAACGCTCCGGACGAATTTGAAGGTGATTCCAATTGGGTTGGAAAGTGCACGAAATCTAGTTTCCAACAAAAAAAGAATCACCCAATTCGGAGTCCGTATGAAAAACTTGTGTGCGTTTTGAGTCAGGTGTGTCTGTGCAGTCCGAATCTGAATCCAGAACGTGAGAGACTTGGACTCTATCTTCTCTTGGGCCAAAAGTGACGTGAGAGAACTTTTTGGACAGCAAATAAAGATCTCTTTCTTCCTTATCTTCATATGTGGATTGTACAAATGTCCCATACACCTGCAATTAGACAAAACACAAAAGTGTGTGAAGTATTTTTGTTCTGGATAACATAAATAGATTATTGAATAGTTTACACTAGAATTCACCTGACAAATATGCATATATGCAATATTTTTGGTCATATCCAAGGTAGTCATGTCCTCATCATCCTCCCCTTCTTGAAAATAAAGCCGTCCTCGGCGTTGCTTAATCTGAAATGTGGCTAACAAAAGAGACAAGGTGTACATGTTGTATATGTATATGTCATCCATTTTTACTTCCCTTGATTTTTGCATATATGACACATGAATAGATGAGTAACTTGCATAGTTCATAAAATCTAAAGCCAAAAAATTAGCACAAGAAGTAGAAGGCATGAAAATATTGCAACTCAGTTTGCACATATAAGTGAAGCTCTTATTCATTTCAAAAGATTGACAATGTTCATCATTAAACCATCCCAACATTGGTGAATAAACCTTACTTGCATCAAATTTACATGCTACAACATGCTTAAATAAGCAAACATGCAATAAGTCATTCAACACAGAATCATCACCAAGATTAGAGGTCATATCAAAATGATTAAACATTGGTTCTTTTACATCAATAGTTAATTCAATGGGTGCACTCAAAATTGTTGGTATTTCAGTTGTTTGATCACATGGCAAAGTCAAATTATCAACATAGTCCTCTAAAATAGGTGGTGTGATCAAAGTAGTGGGTAGCTCATCAGATGATGCATTCAAATTGACAAGGCATTCATCATTCTCATGTAGAGATGGAAGATCAGTACCTTTGTCATTACCTCTTATGATCAACTCAGATGATGTAGCCACTCTCGGGGGCGATGTGTCACATGGTGGAGGTGATGTAGTCCTGACAACAACAGATGTGGTTGTCATAGTATGCCTAGTAGTTGAAAGAACAATCATATCAACTCTTGGAATGTGCACCGTGCGCTTGTTCTCCTCGTGGCCAACACGTCGTTTTATTTCCTGTTCAGCTTTGCAAGCAAGATGAAACAAATGGTCCATAGGATAACACTCTTCATGAATTAGTATCTCTTGAATATCACGGTTTAATCCTCCCCAAAATCTATCCATAAAATCATCTTCACTTTCTTCTAAAGAGGAATGCAACAAGGTAGTTTGTAAATCATCATAATATTTTGTTACAGTTTCACTACCTTGTTTTAAGTGTTGCAACTTCTTAATCATGTCACGAGTATAATAAGCAGGGACGAAAGTATGTCGCATGGCAAGTTTCAAATCATCCCAAGTAGTAGGTATATAATCAGGGTGCAACCGACAATATTCACTCCACCAAACCAAAGCATAACCAGTGAAAGAACCAACCGCAACCTTAACCTTTTTATGTTCATTGAAATTATGGGAAGCAAATATATTTTTTATGTCGAACTCCCATTCAATATATAAAGCAGGTTTAAAACGGCCATTAAATGGTGGTATAGATACATTAACCTGATCATGTGCATTTGGATGTTTGTGTACCTCTCGTGACGGTTGTGGTATTTGCAAAGGTGGTGGCACATCTCCCGCGATCGACAAAGCCCATGAATTGACTCTGGATCCTGTCATGATTAGTAGAACAAGAAACAAAACCCAAAAATGATAGAGGCAAAGGTGTCCCGTCTTTCGATGAGATGATGGATATCGCTTTGGTGGAAGTCGACTTTGACGATCCGACTACGAACGTGCGAGGACGTCGCGCCTTAGCAATCGCTAAACCAACTCCGAGAGGTTATTGACCACGCCGGAGCACGATCAACCTGACCACGAGGGTCTGTTTCCTGCGAGCAAACGAAGAACAAGCAAGAAACTGAGATTGCAATCTGGATATTGCGAATATAAGATGAAAGCTTTATTGATCAAGGTGGGGTTCTGTGACGCCTTTGTCTGGTCGTTGAACACAAACGAAGTACGCGAAGTTGCAGCTATGGCGAACTTTTAATCTAAACAAAACCCCAAAGTCTAAACGACGCCCTAAGGGCTGTATATATGGAGGAAGAGGGGGGAATTTCGTGGCCCTTGGTGGAGGGGTCCGAAATCAACCCTATCTCTTGTTTCCCCACACATACGGACTCTAAAAATAGCCTATACTTATGTATTTCGAAATTACATGGGCCTGGCCCAATAATAAGGTGACGCAGCACCTAAAATAGCCTCGGGACGAAATTTATGAAGTGGCATCTTGTATATTTCGTCCAAGGCTTCATGCACCCATTATGGTGGCTTCAAAGTCCTGAAATCATCACTTGTAACTCCGTTCTTGTTTCCCTTGCGCATGCCATCATCTCCATGCTTGTTCTTGCTCCAATGTTCATCCTTCTCCAAGCTAGGCCCTTCATTTGTAAGCAAAACAAATGTATCCAATTTAGGCAGCATCATATTCTCATGAACATTAGAATCATTACCAAGAAACGAAAGTACCTGGTAATTTAGTTGGCGTGCACGAGCTCTAGTAATTGGTCCAGTATGTATAGCAGCAGGGGCTGTGGGTGTAACAATTGTATTGATGTCCTCATCACATTGTCAATCTTTTGAAATGAATAAGAGCTTCACTTATATGTGCAAACTGAGTTGCAATATTTTCATGCCTTCTACTTCTTGTGCTAATTTTTTGGCTTTAGATTTTATGAGCTATGCAAGTTACTCATCTATTCATGTGTCATATATGCAAAAATCAAGGGAAGTAAAAATGGATGACATATACATATACAACATGTACACCTTGTCTCTTTTGTTAGCCACATTTCAGATTAAGCAACGCCGAGGACGGCTTTATTTTCAAGAAGGGGAGGATGATGAGGACATGACTACCTTGGATATGACCAAAAATATTGCATATATGCATATTTGTCAGGTGATTTCTAGTGCAAACTATTCAATAATCTATTTATGTTATCCAGAACAAAAATACTTCACACACTTTTGTGTTTTGTCTAATTGCAGGTGTATGGGACATTTGTACAATCCACATATGAAGATAAGGAAGAAAGAGATGTTTATTTGCTGTCCAAAAAGTTCTCTCACGTCACTTTTGGCCCAAGAGAAGATAGAGTCCAAGTCTCTCACGTTCTGGATTCAGATTCGGACTGCACAGACACACCTGACTTAAAACGCACACAAGTTTTTCATACGGACTCCGAATTGGGTGATTCGTTTTTTGTTGAAAACTAGATTTCGTGCACTTTCCAACCCAATTGGAATCACCTTCAAATTCGTCCGGAGCGTTGAGTTGTGGACGAAACAATCTGATGCTGCAGCAGAATCCGAGTCAAACTACAAGTCCAAAGGTGTTACATCACCTTCACTTGGGCCCATTGGCCTTGTACGACCTAGATTTAGTTTTAGGCTGCCTTGGGACGTCCTCCCACCTCCTTGGCCGCCACCCCTTGCTCCTATATAAGTAGATCCATCTAGTAGCTTTTCCTTGGGATTTGTTTAGTTAAAAGTTAGCCATTGCAACTTCGTGTACTTCGTTTGTGTCCAACGACCAGACCAAGACCGCTTTCGGATCCCCACCATTATCAATACTTCATATATATTCGCAATATTCAGATTGCTTTATCATATTCTTGCTCGTTCTTCGATTGCTTGCAGGAATAGACCTTCGTGGTCAGGTTGATCATGCTCCAGCGTGGTCAATAACCTCTCGGAGTTGGTTTAGCGATTGCTAAGGCGCAACGTCGTGCACGTTTGTAGTCGGACCGTCAAAGTCGTCTCCACCAAATCGATAGTTATCATCTCATCGAAAGATCGGGACACCTTTGCCTCTATCAACGTGCAGCCACCAGCACCACCACCACCAGGTCGACCTCAGGTATATATTCGTAATGGTAGGCCTGCACCACCACCTCAGGTACGAGATGATGTCCATATTCCTAAACTGAAATTGAATATTCCACCATTTGAGGGTAGATATGTTCCTGATATATATCTTACTTGGGAGTTAGAAACTGAACAACGTTTTACATGTTTACAATATCCCGAGGAGAGACGGGTTGCTGCTGCTGTTTGTGCTTTCACTAGTTTTGCATGTGTGTGGTGGTCTGAACATTGTAGATTATATCATATTCCAACTACTTGGGCTGCTTTGAAAACCGCTATGCGTACGCGTTGGGTTCCACCATATTATCAACGTGAATTGCTTCAAAAATTGCAGCGTTTAAGACAAGGAAAAACTTCTGTAGAAGAATATTATCAGGAATTACAAACTGGCATGATTCGATGTGGTATTATTGAGGAGAATGAAGCTATGCTTGCACGTATTCTGGGTGGATTAAATAGAGAGATTCAGACCATTCTAGACTATAAGGAGTATACTAATATCACTCGTTTATTCCATCTTGCTTGTAAAGCTGAACGTGAAGTGCAGGATCGACAAGCATTGGCGCGAACTAACTTTTCTGCAGGCCGACCTTCCTCATGGACGCCGCGTGCATCTTCTACTTCAACTGCACCAGCACCTCAATCAGGTGCCTCCTACAGCCGTGATACAAGAAAACAGGAACAATCACCATTATCTGCCAAGAGCGCACCTGCCGGGCCTGCACAGAGTTCTTCTTCTTCCATGGCATCAACAGGGCACACAAGTGATATTATCTGTCGTCGTTGTAAGGGAGGAGGTCATTATGTGAGAGAATTCAAATCTCCGCGTGTGATGATTGCTACCGCGGATGGTGGATATGAGTCCGCTAGTGACTATGATGAGGAGACATTGGCGCTTATTACACGTGAAGAACATGGTGGAGATGATTCTGATCATGAGACGCAATACATGGCTCCTGAAGACGCTGACAGGTATGAATGTTTAGTTGCTCAACGTGTTTTGAGTGTGCAGGTCACACAAGCTGAGCAAAATCAGAGGCACAATTTGTTCCATACCAAGGGAGTTGTGAAGGAACGTTCTGTGCACGTCATAATAGACGGAGGGAGCTGCAACAACTTGGCTAGCATGGAGATGGTGGAGAAGCTTTCTCTCACCACAAGACCACATCCACATCCTTACTACATCCAATGGTTCAACAACAGCGGCAAGGTTAAGGTAACACGTACTGTTCGTGTGCATTTTAGTATCTCTACATATGCTGATTATGTTGATTGTGATGTGGTACCTATGCAAGCATGTTCCTTATTACTTGGCAGACCATGGCAATTTGATAAAAATTCTGTACACCATGGTAGAAACAATCACTATACTCTTGTTCATAAGGATAAATATATTACTTTGCTTCCTATGACTCCTGATTCCATTTTGAAAGATGATATTAATAGAGCTAATAAAGCAAAACAGGAGAAGAATAAGAGTGAAAAACAGATTGTGGCAAAAGAATTTGAGCAACAAATGAAGCCTAATAATAAACCATCTAGTGTTGCTTCTGAAATTAAATTGAAAAGTGCATGTTTATTTGCCACCAAATCTGATATTGATGAGCTAGATTTCAGCAAATCTGTTTGCTAAGCTTTTGTGTGCAAAGAGGCATTATTTTCATTCAAGGACGTGCCTTCCTCTTTGCCTCCTGCTGTCACTAACATTTTGCAGGAGTTCGCTGACGTTTTTCCACAAGACGTGCCACCGGGATTACCGCCTATTCGAGGGATTGAGCATCAGATTGACTTAATTCCCGGTGTTTCACTGCCAAACCGTGCACCATACCATACCAATCCAGAGGAGACGAAGGAGATTATGCGTCAAGTACAAGAGCTTCTCGACAAAGGTTATATACGCGAATCCCTTAGTCCTTGTGCTGTTCCTATTATTCTAGTGCCGAAAAAGGATGGTACATCATGTATGTGTGTTGATTGTAGAGGCGTTAATAATATTACTATTCGTTATCGTCATCCTATTCCTAGGCTAGATGATATGCTTGATGAATTGAGTGGCTCTACAATATTCTCCAAATTTGATTTGCGTAGTGGCTACCATCAAATTCGTATGAAATTGGGAGATGAATGGAAAACATCATTTAAAACTAAGTTTGGATTATATGAGTGGTTAGTCATGCCTTTTGGGTTAACTAATGCACCTAGTACTTTCATGAGATTAATGAACGAAGTTTTACGTGCTTTCATTGGACGATTTGTGGTAGTTTACTTTGATGACATATTGATTTATAGCAGATCTTTGGAAGAACATTTGGAACATTTATGTGCTGTTTTTATTGCTCTACGTGATGCACGTTTGTTTGGTAACCTTGGGAAGTGCACCTTTTGCACCGACCGAGTATCTTTTCTTGGCTATGTTGTTACTCCACAGGGAATTGAAGTTGATAAAGCCAAGATTGAAGCTATTGAGAGTTGGCCGCAGCCCAAAACGGTCACACAAGTGAGGAGTTTTCTTGGCCTCGCTGGATTCTATAGGCGTTTTGTGAGAGATTTCAGCACCATTGCTGCACCTCTCAATGAGCTTACCAAGAAAGATGTGCCTTTTCTTTGGGGTACCGCACAGGAAGAAGCCTTCTCGGTATTGAAAGATAAGTTGACACATGCTCCTTTACTCCAACTTCCTGATTTTAATAAGACTTTTGAGCTTGAATGTGATGCTAGTGGAATTGGATTAGGAGGTGTGTTATTACAAGATGGCAAACCTGTTGCATACTTTTCTGAAAAATTGAGTGGGCCTAGTCTGAATTATTCTACTTATGATAAAGAATTATATGCTCTTGTTCGGACTTTAGAAACATGGCAACATTATTTATGGCCCAAAGAATTTGTTATACATTCTGATCATGAATCTTTGAAACATATTAAAAGTCAAGCTAAACTGAATCGTAGACATGCTAAATGGGTTGAATTCATTGAGACTTTCCCTTATGTCATTAAACACAAGAAGGGAAAAGTAAATGTTATTGCTGATGCATTGTCTTGTCGCTATACTATGCTTTCACAACTTGACTTCAAAATATTTGGTTTGGAGACCATCAAAGATCAATATGTGCATGATGCTGATTTTAAAGATGTAATGCAGAATTGTAAAGAAGGAAGAATGTGGAACAAGTTTGTTGTTAATGATGGATTTGTGTTTCGTGCTAACCAGCTATGCATTCCAGCTAGCTCCGTTCGTCTTTTGTTGTTGCAGGAGGCGCATGGAGGAGGATTAATGGGACACTTTGGCATGAACAAGACGGAGGACGTACTTGCTACACATTTCTTTTGGCCAAAGATGAGACGGGATGTTGAGCGTTTTATTGCTCGCTGCACTACATGTCAAAAAGCTAAGTCACGACTCAATCCTCATGGTTTATATATGCCTTTGCCTGTACCTAGTGTTCCTTGGGAGGATATATCTATGGACTTTGTTTTAGGTTTACCTCGAACAAAGAAGGGGAAGGATAGCATATTTGTTGTCGTGGATAGATTCTCGAAAATGGCACACTTTATACCATGTCATAAAAGCGATGATGCTGTTAATGTTGCTGATTTGTTCTTTCGTGAAATTATTCGCTTGCATGGTGTGCCAAATACTATTGTTTCAGATCGTGATACTAAATTTCTTAGCCACTTTTGGAGATGTTTATGGGCTAAGTTGGGGACTAAACTGCTTTTTAGTACTACTTGTCACCCCCAAACTGATGGACAAACTGAAGTAGTCAATAGAATGTTGTCTACTATGCTTAGGACTGTTTTGAAGAATAATAAGAAAATGTGGGAGGAATGCTTGCCTCATATTGAATTTGCTTATAATCGTTCATTGCATTCTACTACTAAGATGTGCCCTTTTGAAGTTGTGTATGGTTTCCTACCTCGTGCACCTATTGATTTGTTGCCTCTTCCATCTTCGGAGAAGGTTAATTTTGATGCTAAACAACGTGCTGAATTGATTTTAAAAATGCATGAGTTAACTAAGGAAAACATTGAGCGTATGAATGCTAAATATAAACTTGCTGGAGATAAGGGTAGAAAACATGTTGTGTTTGCACCTGGAGATCTTGTTTGGTTACATTTGCGTAAGGATAGATTTCCTGATTTCCGCAAATCAAAGTTAATGCCACGTGCTGATGGTCCCTTTAAGGTGTTAGAGAAAATAAATGATAATGCATATAAACTTGAGCTGCCTGCAGATTTTGGGGTTAGTCCCACTTTTAACATTGCAGATTTGAAGCCTTATTTGGGTGAGGAAGATGAACTTCCGTCGAGGACGACTTCATTTCAAGAAGGGGAGGATGATGAGGACATCAATACAATTGTTACACCGACAGCCCCTGCTGCTATACATACTGGACCAATTACTAGAGCTCGTGCACGCCAACTAAATTACCAGGTACTTTCGTTTCTTGGTAATGATTCTAATGTTCATGAGAATATGATGCTGCCTAAATTGGATACATTTGTTTTGCTTACAAATGAAGGGCCTAGCTTGGAGAAGGATGAACATTGGAGCAAGAACAAGCATGGAGATGATGGCATGCGCAAGGGGAACACGAACGGAGTTACAAGTGATGATTTCAGGACTTTGAAGCCACCATAATGGGTGCATGAAGCCTTGGACGAAATATACAAGATGCCACTTCATAAATTTCGTCCAGAGGCTATTATAGGTGCTGCGTCACCTTTTTATTGGGCCGGGCCCATGTAATTTCGAAATACATAAGTATAGGCTATTTTTAGAGTCCGTATGTGTGGGGAAACAAGAGATAGGGTTGATTTCGGACCCCTCCACCAAGGGCCACGAAATTTCTTCTTTCTTCCTCCATATATACAGCCCTTAGGGCACCGTTTAGACTTTGGGTTTTGTTTAGATTAAAGTTCGCCTTAGCTGCAACTTCGCGTACTTCGTTTGTGTTCAACGACCAGACAAAGGCGTCACAGAACCCCACCTTGATCAATAAAGCTTTCATCTTATATTCGCAATATCCAGATTGCAATCTTAGTTTCTTGCTTGTTCTTCGTTTGCTCACAGGAAACAGACCCTCGTGGTCAGGTTGATCGTGCTCCGGCGTGGTCAATAACCTCTCGGAGTTGGTTTAGCGATTGCTAAGGCGCGACGTCCTCGCTCGTTCGTAGTCGGATCGTCAAAGTCGACTTCCACCAAAGCGAAATCCATCATCTCATCAAAAGACGGGACACCTTTGTCTCTATCATGATAGTAGCATGTAGTCCAAGAATTGGATGCAACACACAAGGTATATATGTCATGAAGCATGGGAATGTGGCAATCATGGGTGAAAGAAATATCTCGAACATGCGTGCAAATGGTGCAAGCAACACATGAAGTATGATCCACAATATCCAAGCTCAAGAAGGATGTCACCTTGAAAGCGTGTCCTTGTGCATTCTTCACAATGCCAACGCGCAAGCAAATGCGGTGTAGAAGCGAGTCATGGTAGAATGTATGAGGCTCGCTGATGCGGAGCATCCCACGTTCATCCTTGTACACTCCGACTACTCTCCAAACCCCAAGTGGACATATGACGAGACCTCGAATATACGCCATTGGACACAAGGTGAACTCGCTCCTCTCCGAACCGTCACTTCCACATGTGAGACATGGTTACTACCTCAAATATATGTGCTATGCATGACCAGGAACAAGGAGGAAGACCATGGGCAAGACGGCAAGGACACCAAGTACAAGGACCAAGAGAAGAAGTTACCCGAAGCTACAGCGGCCGGACGTCCGACCAGGACCGGACATCCCACGACTCCCAGGCTCCGGACGACCGACCAAGGCCGGACATCCGACGACCATCAGCCACCGGACGACCGACAACGTTCGGAAATCCGACAAATCCACACCCGAGCCAAATCGCCGGACATCCGACAAGTACCGGACGACCGGACCCTCGCGAGCCACCGGACGTCCAGTACCCGTCGGACGACTGGCGCCTGTGTGCTGCCATGTGTTGGGCCGCAGCCCATGTACCCCTTTCACTTACCCCTTCGTGGCCCTAGACTATATATACTCCTCCACCTCCTTCTAGTTAGGGTTAGCGTTGATTTAGCTCATTTGTGAGATAGAGCCTCGCTCATCCATCAGATCTCCTCCTCGTGAGAGGCCGCGACCTCTTCGGAGAAGATCCACTTGGATTCAAGACCCCTTTACGGGAAGATCCCCTCGTGGATTCAAGATCTCCTCTCGGAGAAGAACGGTTCCTTTGTATCCTTACCTTTGTTGATTGTGGATCATGTGTTACTCTTTGTTCTCGGTGATCTAGCACTTGTGTGATTGATTCCTTGTTGGTTTCGTGATTCCCTCTTGTTTTCCCCATGTTTCCCCTTTGTGCTTCTGCGTGTTCTTCGTGATTCCCCGTAGGATCCAATCCAAACGTGAAAGATCGTCCACCTAGGGTTCCGCCCTACATCATCTTAGTATCATGAGCCACGTTGATCACGTTTTTGGATCCCCTACCCCTCTTTTTATAGCTTGTTTTTGTTTGTTCTTGCCTAAATCCGAAAATCCCCACCAAAAATAGCCCCAATTTTTTTTGTGATTTGTTGGTTTGATGATGTTTTGTTGATTTTGATCCATGGATTTGCTTGGTTTCAAGTGGATCTAGCATCTCCCCAAGTTTCCCCATCTTTCATCCACAAAATCTCTTCAATTTTGACCCCGCAGTCTTCATTTTACGCTCAAAATCGCGCCCCGGATCTCAAATTTCGCGTTGACCCCGACCCGCCGGACGACCGGCGTTTTACGGACGTCTGGAGCCCCAGAACGACCGGACGTCCGACCTTTCCGGACGACCGGAACCCCTAACCCGAGCCAAATTAGCGGATTTCCGACTTTCCCGGACGTTCGACGCCCCGGACATCCGACCTTCCCGGACGTCCGTAACCTGTAGGTTTTGACTTCGGCAGATTCTTCTTTCGGCCATAACTAATTCATCCGAACTCCGATTTCGACGTTCTTTAGCTCGTTTTGAAGCTCTTGACATCCCCTATCCCACAAAAATAGTACTAACACCATTTGAATCCATCAAATTTTCGAAAATTTGGCAAGTTTGCCAAGGCCTTCCACCATATCATCCGCATAGCCACCACCGACTTCCGCAACCTAACCCATTTTGCTTGCCATCGCATTAATGGTTGCTTGAGTAGTGATTCGAGTCTCCTAAGGTGTTTCGGCTACTTAGGGACAATTGCTTCTTCATCAACAACCACCACCACTTCCGCATAGGCTTACCCACCATACATTTCGCCAACCCAACTTAACCCAATAGTTGTCTGAGCTTGTTTGAGTTGTGGCTTGTGTCTCCTAAGGTGTTTCGGCTACTTAGGGACGGCAACTTCAACTCAGACACGTGTATATCCATCATTCCACTTCCGCATTGCCTAGTGCAAAACCATCACCGCTTTCCGCTACCACCATTTGACATTTGTCATTTGAGATTTTGAGTTCGCGGTTTTTCTGTTTCCTAAGGTGTTTCGGCTACTTAGGGACGAGTCTCCATCATCTTGGTATCTACATCAAGAACAACGCCACTCATCATCGCAAAGGACGGTAACCTCGACGATACCATTGTATATTCCCCTTGCCATTGCATTGTTAACCCCTAGCCCATTTTGCGTTACTTGCCTATCGAGACTAGCCATTTGAGTATTGCCGGCAATGTTACTTGTGAACATTAGTGATCATACTTCCCATTGCATACGTACCATACCATTGTGGTGCATATATTGGTATCCTATCTTGTGTCACAAGTTTGTTCCCGCATATACACAATTGCTATCTTGGTTTATGCATTGTGCAAAAGTGGCCATACAAAAAAAAGAGAAATAAAGCTTTTAAGCAAAAGAGAAAGAGCAAAGAAGCTTGTAAGCAAGTGCCATAGCATCACACCACATTGCACATAAGATTGTCATATCCGATCATCTTGGATCATCTTGAGAGAAACACCGGGAACCATACATACCTAGCATACTTGGGATAGAAAGTTTATCCATTTTGCATCTTATAGGTTGTGCACAAGTGTCGTATCCGCCTATTGAGCAATCGTGCTAGTGTCTCTCTTGAGTTGTGAAACACGAGCGTTTTCCGTGGATTCCACATTTTGTGCTCATTCCTTGGTTGCACGACCCCATTTATCTATCCGTGTGTGTGTTTCCGTATGCCATTCTTTGCTATTGGTCCATTTGTTTCACTTGCGAATTTGTGAATCTCTTTCAACATTATTGACTCTTGCTAACTGAGGGAGTCCTGGATTAGGGGGTGTCCGGATAGCCGGACTACCATCATCAGCCGAACTATCGTTGGCCGGACTATCATCATCGACCGGACTCCAAAACTATGAAGATACAAGATTGAAGACTTCGTCCCGTGTCCGGATGGGACTTTCCTTAGCGTGGAAGGCAAGCTTGGCGGTACGGATACGTAGATCTCCTACCATTGTAACCGACTCTATGTAACCCTAACCCTCTCCGGTGTCTATATAAATCGGATGGCTCTAGTCCGTAGGACACAACCACAACCATTACAATCATACCATAGGCTAGCTTCTAGGGTTTAGCCTCCTTGATCTTGTGGGAGATCCACTCTTGTAAACATCCACAATATCAATATCAATCAAGCAGGACATAGGGTTTTACCTCCATCAAGAGGGCCCGAACCTGGGTAAAATGTCGTGTCCCTTGTCTCCTGTTACCATCCGCCTACACGCACAGTTCGAGACCCCCTACCCGAGATCCGCCGGTTTTGACACCGACATTGGTGCTTTCATTGAGAGTTCCTCTGTGTCGTCACCGATAGGCTTGATGGCCTCTTCAATCGACAACGACGCAGTCCTGGGTGAGACTTTTCTCCCCGGACAAATCTTCGTATTCGGCGGCTTCGCACTGCGGGCCAACTCACTTGGCCATCTGGAGCAGATCGAAAGCTACGCCCCTGGCCGTCAGGTCAGGTTTGGAAGCCTAAACTTCACGGCCGATATCCGCGGGGACTTGATCTTCGATGGATCTGAGCCACAGCCGACCGTGCCGCGCTGTCACGATGGGCACGACCTAACTTTGCCGCCGGACAGCACCTTGGAGGCCGCACACGAATCCGCTCCGACCCATAGTCCGGAGCCGATCGCTCAGATCGAGGACGGATGGCTGGACACCGCCTCGGGAGCTGCAACTTCTACGGCGATGTAGCCGAACACTTACCTTGTCCCGCATAAAGCCCATGACTCCGAGGTGCCGGACCCCCTGCCGGACTCCGAACCTCCTGCGCCCCTGCCAGTCGAATCCGATTGGGCGCCGATCATGGAATTCACCGCTGCGGACACCTTTCAGCACTCACCCTTCGGCGATATCTTAAATTCGCTGAAGCATCTCTCACTATCCGGAGAGCCCTGGCCGAACTACGGCCAGGATGGTCGGGACGCGGACAATGAAGAAATTCAGAGCCCACCCACCACCCACTTCGTAGCCACCGTCGACGATCTAACCGACGTGCTAAATTACGACTCCGAAGACATCAACGGTATGGATGACGATGCTGGAGACGATCAAGAACCAGCGCCTACAGGGCACTGGAAGGCCACCTCGTCACATGACATATATATGGTGGACACCCCAAAGGGAAGCTATAACGAGGAACAATGGGACGCGGCAGAGGATAATCCCGCCGATAAACAAACAAAACGGCGACGTAAACGCCGCCCTAAAGTCCCGCCTCGATCAAGGCAGCATTCCTAACGACCCAGCGATAGAGCAGGGCAAACCAGCGGACGACAAACATACAACCAAGCAACCATCCGAACAGGACGAACCGGATAATCAACCCCTTCACAGAGCAATCAACAGTCCGGACACAACACCGGAGCATAAGAACCTTCACAAAAGACTCGTCAACACTGCAAGAAGTTTGAAGAAGGAAAAACGGAAGCTCAAAACAGCGGAAGACATACTCAGAATAAAGTGGAGCAAAGTACTCAAGACCGCAGACAAATATGGCAATGGCCATCAAACAAAGAGCTACCCGAAGCGCAAGCTGCTGCCAGAATTTGACGAGGAAGCCATAGAGCCCTCACAGTCAAAAAATAAAGAGGCCGCCTGGCCGGATAGACGGCCAGATGACAGGCCAAAAGCGACAAGCGGCGCCGCACACAAGCCGACTTATGATCCTGGGAAAACGGACAGCCCAACTAGGTCCATCTACGGGCCAAAAAAGAGGGCCCCAGGAAGTAACACAACACGACAAGTGTTCGAAGACAGCGGCACACCCAAATACAGGGGCGCCGCACACCCGCTATGTTTTACCGATGAGGTGCTGGATCATGAATTTCCAGCAGGGTTCAAACCCATAAACATAGAGGCATACGACGGCACAACAGACCCCGGAGTCTGGATAGAAGATTACATACTACACATACACATGGCTAGAGGAGATGATCTCCACGCCATAAAATACCTACCCCTCAAGCTCAAAGGGCCAGCTCGGCATTGGCTCAAAAGCCTTCCAGAAAACACTGTTGAAAGTTGGCAAGAGCTTGAGGACGCGTTTAGAGCAAATTTTCAAGGGACTTATGTCCGCCCTCCGGATGCAGACGATCTGAGTCATATAATCCAACAGCCCGGAGAGTCAGCGCGCAAATTCTGGAACAGGTTCCTTACCAAAAAGAACCAAATAGTCGACTGTCCGGACGCGGAAGCCTTAGCAGCTTTTAAACACAACGTCCGAGACGAATGGCTCGCTAGACACCTCGGCCAAGAGAAGCCAAGAACAATGGCCACGCTAACAAGCCTCATGACGCGCTTTTGCGCAGGAGAAGACAGCTGGCTAGCAAGATGCAGCACCAGCGACCCGAGTACATCCGTGATAGAGGCGAGGGTCCCGATCTTTCGATGAGATGATAACTATCGATTTGGTGGAGACGACTTTGACGATCCGACTACAAACATGCACGACGTTGTGCCTTAGCAACCGCTAAACCAATCTCCTGAGGTTACTGACGATGCTGGAAGCACGGTCAGCCTGACCACGAAGGTCTATTCCTGCAAGCAATCGAAGAACGAGCAAGAATATGATAAAGCAATCTGAATATCGCAAATATATATGAAGTATTGATAATGGTGGGAATCCGGAAGCGGTCTTGGTCTGGTCGTTGGACACAAACGAAGTACACGAAGTTGCAATGGCTAACTTTTAACTAAACAAATCCCCAGGAAAAAGCTACTAGATGGATCTACTTATATAGAAGCAAGGGGTGGCGGCCAAGGAGGTGGAAGGACGTCCCAAGGCAGCCTAAAACTAACCCTAGGTCGTACAAGGCTCATGGGCCCAAGTGGAGGTGATGCAACACCTTTGGGCTTGTAGTTTGACTCGGATTCTGCTGCAACGTGAGATTGTTTCGTCCGTAACTCAACGCTCCGGACGGCTTTGAAGGTGAATCCAATTGGGATGGAAAGAGCACGAAATCTAGTTTCCAACAAAAAAAGAATCACCCAATTCGGAGTCCATATGAAAAAGTTGTTAGCGTTTTGAGTCAGGTATGTCTGTGCAGTCCGAATCTGAATCCAGAACGTGAGAGACTTGGACTCTATCTTCTCTTGGCCCAAAAGTGACATGAGAGGACTTTTTGAACACAACCTAAACATCTCCTTTTCCCTTATCTTCATATGTGGATTGTACAAATGTCCCATACACCTGTAATTAGACAAAACACAAAAGTGTGTGAAGTATTTTTGTTCTGGATAACACAAATAGACTATTGAATAGTTTGCATTAGAAATCACGTGACAAATATGCATGTATGCAATATTTTTGGTCGTATCCAAGGTAGTCATGTCCTCATCATCCTCCCCTTTTTGAAAACAAAGCCGTCCTCGGCATTGCTTAATCTGAAATGTGGCTAACAAAAGAGACAAGGTGTACATGTTGTATATGTATATGTCATCCATTTTAACTTCCCTTGATTTTTGCACATATGTCACATGTATACATGAGTAACTTTCATTGTTCATAAAATCTAAAGCCAAAAAATTATCACAAGAAGTAGAAGGCATGAAAATATTGCAACTCAGTTTCCACATATAAGTGAAGCTCTTATTCACTTCAAAAGATTGGCAATGTTCATCATCAAACCATCCTAACTTCGATGAATACTTGTATCAAATTTACATGCTACAACATGCTTAAATAAGCAAACATGCAATAAGTCATTGGACACAGAATCAAGATTAGAGGTCATATCAAAATGATTAAACATTGGTTCTTTTGCATCAACAGTTAATTCAATGGGTGCACTCAAAATTGTTGATATTTCAGTTGTTTGATCACATGACGCATTCATGACAGTAAAAAGAGTCTCTAAAATAGGTGGTGTGCTCAAATCAACAGGTAACTCAACACATGATGCATTCAAGTTAACTAGGCATGCTTCATTCTCATGTGAAGTTATATCATCAAGACCTTTACTGTTACCTAGCAGAGATGTAGCTGATGTAGGTACGGACGTTGACAATGTACCATACTCTTGAGATGATATCGCGCTCACAATCCAAGGTGGGGTTGCTCTAGTAGGTGCAATAGTGGAGTAACCAACCGGCGGTGGTGAGCATGAACTGGAATAGTAGTTGTTGTAGTCACCCAATGCATCCTCCTGTATTTGTCTCTCAAAGGTACAAGCACGGACATACATACCAGTAATGCAACGAGGAATATACTGAAATCTTGCCTGAATATCATGGTTCAAACCACCAAAAATCTATTCATTGTATCATCCTCAGATTCTTCTATGTCACAATGATGCATATAAGATTTGAACTCTTGGTAGTAAGCATGAACAGTGTTACTGCCTTGTTTAATTTGCTCCAATTTGCGACGCAATTCACGACGATAGTAAGGAGGAAAAAATTGTTGTCTCATTACAGCTTTCAAAACTTTCCAAGTTGTGGGTTGGTTATCAATGTTTTTCGTACAATGTACACTCCACCAAACAGAAGCAAAACCAGTAAATGCTCTAATGGTAGCTCGTACTCTCTCAAGTTCAGAAATATCATGGTGACTAAAAACTTGTTCTACTTCAAGCTCCCAAGCTAGATAAATAGTAGGATTAAATCTACCCTTAAATGATGGTAAAGAGATAACCTGACCATATGCTTGTGTGTGTTGTCCCAACTCTCGTGATGGTGAAGATGTGTCCGTCATCCAAGAACTTCTATCTCTGGAACCTGTCATGATTAGTAGAAACAAGAACCAAAATTCGAGAATAATGTTCCTATGAACTACTAGGATGTGGTTGTAAAGTGCTCACAGTAAAGCAAATATCAATATCTTACAAGTTCTTACCATGCGGCAGGTGGTGACAGGCAACCAGCGGTGTCAAATAACTCCGAAAATTGTGTAAAACGATTGCCAGGGGAACGTACATATACACGGTGTAGAAATATGTGGAGCTGGGTTGGCTATATATGGTAGCAAAAGATTAGCAATAATCAATTCAGAGATGCAATGTTGAATAAACGCTCAACGACGGTACTGTGCTGGTCCTAGGCTAGACCAAACTAGAGACGCGAGCCTAGAACACTAATGAGGTCACGTCGTAGCACAACTAGCATCAATAAAGGATATGAAGTAGCTCTGGACAGCAAGATATAAGTGAAGATCACAATAGCAGTAGACCTATTTAGAAGCTGATGTTGAGGTGCCAAATACTGAACTAGCTTCTGCAACTATTTAGATGCGGCTCGTCGCTAGCTTTCATTTGAGTACTCGCGGAGCCAAAACAGACTTCATATGAAGAAGTTATGCCTGTTTTACTGAACAGTGCACAAAACAGATTCCAATCCGAATTCAACTACGAGATTGAGTCTAGATAGATCTGAATTTTGTTTTTTTCTCCTCTCTTTTTTTTCTCACACTTTTTTTTCTCTCGTTTTTTTCTCTATCTTTTTTTCTCTCTCCCTCTTTCCAAAACAAACTAGATAAGATGTAGATTGGATCAAGCGAAGATGGGAACGATCTCAACTATGATTTTGACAATGAACGGTGGGTAGCACATGGAGGAAATTGATGGATGGGTGGTGGACAGCGGAAGGGATAACGATGCAGCGGCGACGTGACTAATGTTAACAGAACTCGAAACTCTAAACGACCTAGACACTAAGACCAGCAACTCGACACGACGATGCAACCGATAATTCAACTATGCAAGCAATGAAAAGAAAATTGCAAAGGCTCAGACTGGCTTGGACAAAGGATGAATAGATCTAACTCTTTTTTTGTGGATTTTTCTTGGACAATAGGTAAGAAAATAAATCTAATCTAGGAAAACCGAAAATTCTCACCGAGCAACCTGAAAACTGATACCACTTGATAGAGGCGAGGGTCCCGATCTTTCGATGAGATGATAACTATCGATTTGGTGGAGACGACTTTGACGATCCGACTACAAACGTGCACGACGTTGCGCCTTAGCAACCGCTAAAACCAATCTCCTGAGGTTACTGACGATGCTGGAAGCATGGTCAGCCTGACCACGAAGGTCTATTCCTGATAGAGGCGGAGGTGTCCCGATCTTTCGATGAGATGATAACTATCGATTTGGTGAAGATGACTTTGACGATCCGACTACAAACGTGCACGACGTTGCGCCTTAGCAATCGCTAAACCAACTTCGAGAGGTTATTGACCACGCCGGAGCACAATCAACCTGACCACGAAGGTCTATTCCTGCAAGCAATCAAAGAACAAGCAAGAATATGATAAAAGCAATCTGAATATTGCGAGTATATATGAAGTTTTGATAAAGGTGGGGATCCGTAAGCGGTCTTGGTCTGGTCGTTGGACACAAACGAAGTACACGAAGTTGCAATGGCTAACTTTTAACTAAACAAATCCCTAGGAAAAGCTACTAGATGGATCTACTTATATAGGAGCAAGGGGTGGCGGCCAAGGAGGTGGGAGGACGTCCCAAGGCAGCCTAAAACTAAATCTAGATCGTACAAGGCCAATGGGCCCAAGTGGAGGTGATGTAACACCTTTGGACTTGTAGTTTGACTCGGATTCTGCTGCAGCATCAGATTGTTTCGTCCACAACTCAACGCTCCGGACGAATTTGAAGGTGATTCCAATTGGGTTGGAAAGTGCACGAAATCTAGTTTCCAACAAAAAAGAATCACCCAATTCGGAGTCCGTATGAAAAACTTGTGTGCGATTTGAGTCAGGTGTGTTTGTGCAGTCCGAATCTGAATCCAGAACGTGAGAGACTTGGACTCTATCTTCTCTTGGGCCAAAAGTGACGTGGGAGAACTTTTTGGACAGCAAATAAACGATTGAAGTATTTTTGTTCTGGATAACATAAATAAACGATTGAATAGTTTGCATTAGAAATCACCTGACAAATATGCATGTATGCAATATTTTTGGTCGTATCCAAGGTAGTCATGTCCTCATCAATCCGAGATCAGAGATGGAAACGGAAAATCACGACGCAGGAAAGATCAGCGCCGGAATAAAGAAAAAAGCCCAAAGGGCATGACGGTCAACGCCGGATTCAAAAGCTCGCGGCCAAACAATAAAACACTGCCTCTTAAGGACAACAGCGACGAGCTATCAAATTTAAACAAAATTTTAGATCGGGTATGTCAAATCCACAGTACCTCCGGAAGGCCTGCAAACCATACCAACCGAAATTGTTGGGTTTTTAAACAGTCCGGCAGACTCAACGCCGGACACAAGGGGCTCGATGCGCCAAGCGAGGACGATGACGAACCCCACCAGCAGAGCACCAGAAGTCAAAAGACTTTCCCACAAGAAGTCAAAACAGTAAACTCGCTTCATGTGATAGTACGGAAAACCAACACGGCACTCGCTAAGACAAGTGTCGCACGGTCCACCCCAGCGGAACACCGAGATTGGATGTCAAAACCAATCACTTTCGACCATCTGGATTAGTCTAGAAGTATCCGGAACACAGGATAGACTGCCCTGATATTGGATCCCATAATTGATGAGGACATGACTACCTTGGATATGACCAAAAATATTGCATATATGCATATTTGTCAGGTGATTTCTAGTGCAAACTATTCAATAATCTATTTATGTTATCCAGAACAAAAATACTTCACACACTTTTGTGTTTTGTCTAATTGCAGGTGTATGGGACATTTGTACAATCCACATATGAAGATAAGGAAGAAAGAGATGTTTATTTGCTGTCCAAAAAGTTCTCTCACGTCACTTTTGGCCCAAGAGAAGATAGAGTCCAAGTCTCTCACGTTCTGGATTCAGATTCGGACTGCACAGACATACCTGACTCAAAACACACACAAGTTTTTCATACGGACTCCGAATTGGGTGATTTTTTTTTGTTGGAAACTAGATTTCGTGCACTTTCCAACCCAGTTGGAATCACCTTCAAATTCGTCCGGAACGTTGAGTTGTCGACGAAACAATCTGATGCTGCAGCAGAATCCGAGTCAAACTACAAGTCCAAAGGTGTTACATCACCTCCACTTGGGCCCATGAGCCTTGTACGACCTAGATTTAGTTTTAGGCTGCCTTGGGACGTCCTCCCACCTCCTTGGCCGCCACCCCTTGCTCCTATATAAGTAGATCCATCTAGTAGCTTTTCCTTGGGATTTGTTTAGTTAAAAGTTAGCCAACGCAACTTCGTGTACTTTGTTTGTGTCCAACGACCAGACCAAGACCGTTTTCGGATCCCCACCTTTATCAATACTTCATACATATTTGCAATATTCAGATTGCTTTTATCATATTCTTGCTCGTTCTTCGATTGCTTGCAGGAATAGACCTTCGTGGTCAGGTTGATCGTGCACCGGCGTGGTCAATAACCTCTGGAGATTGGTTTAGCGATTGCTAAGGCGCAACGTCGTGCACGTTTGTAGTCGGATCGTCAAAGTCGTCTCCACCAAATCGATAGTTACCATCTCATCGAAAGATCGGGACACCCCCGCCTCTATCAAGTGGTATCAGTTTTCAGGTTGCTCGGTGAGAATTTCCAGTTTTTCCTAGATTAGATTTATTTTCTTACCTATTGTCCACGAAAAAGCCACAAAACAAAAGTTAGATCTATTCATCCTTTGTCCTAGCCAGGCTGAGCCTTTGCAATTTTCTTTTCATTGTTTGCATTATTGAATTATCGGTTGCATCGCCGTGTTGAGTTGCTGGTCTTAGTGTCTAGTTCCTTTAGAGTTTCGAGTTCTGTTCACATTAGTCACGCAGCCGCTGCATCATTATCCCATCCGCTGTCCACCATCCCATCCACCAATTTCCACCACGTGCTACGCACTGTTTATTGTCATAATCATAGTTGAGGTCACTCACATCTTCGCCTGATCGAATCTGCATCTTATCTAGTTTGTCTTGGAAAGAGGGAGAAAAAGAATATAAAGAAAAAAAAGAGAGAAAAAAGGAAAGAAAAAAAAAGAAAAAGAGGGAGAAGAAAAAGAAAAAAAAAGCGTGAGAAAAAAAAAAGAGAAGAAAAAAAATTGGATCTATCTAGAATCAATCTCGTACCTGAATTCGGATTGGAATCTGTTTTGCGCACTGTTCAGTAAAACAGGTGTATCTTCCTCATACGAAGTCCGTTCTGGCTCCGTGAGTACTCAAATTGAAGATAGCGACGAGCCGCATGTAAATAGTTGCACAAGCTAGTTCAATATTTGACACCTCAAAATCGGCTTCTAAATAGGTCTTTTTGCCCTCCGAAGTTCGTGAACACAGCTTGTTCCAATTTTTTAGGCCAGTTTTAGAATTCTTTGACTCCTCATATCAACTCGGAATTGAGTGATTCTTTTTGCATTGGAAAGCTTGAGTTAGTAGCATTCTTTGAAAGAATTTATCAGAAAATTGTCTCAAACTTTTCAAGAGGAAAGTTGGAGAGAGTTGTTGTATATCCTGCTTGGCAGTTGTTTTTCATCATTATCTTCACTGCCGTTGTGATCTTCACTTATATCTTGCTGTCAAGAGCTACTTAGTATCCTTTATTGATGCTAGTTGTGCTACGCCGTGACCTCATTTGTGTTCTAGGCTCGCGTCTCTAGTCCGGTCTAGCCTAGGACCAGCACAGTACCGTCGTTGAGCGTTTATTCAACATTGCATCTTTGAATTAATTATTGCTAATCTTTTGCTACCATATATAGCCAACCCAGCTCCACATATTTCTACACCGTGTATACGTACGCTCCCCTGGCAATCGCTTTACTCAATATTCGGAGTTACTTGACACCGCTGGTTGCCGATCACCGCCTGCTGCATGGTAAGAACTTGTAAGACATTGATATTTGATTTACTGTGAGCGTTTTACCACCACATCCTAGTAGTTATAGGAACATTATTTTTGGGTTTTGTTTCTTGTTCTACTAATCATGTCAGGATCCAGAGTCAATTCATGGGCTTTGTCGATCGCGGGAGACGTGCCACCACCTTTGCAAATACCACAACCGTCACGAGAGGTGCACAAACATCCAAATGCACATGATCAGGTTAATGTATCTATACCACCATTTAATGGCCGTTTTAAACCTGCTTTATATATTGAATGGGAGTTCGACATAAAAAATATATTTGCTTCCCATAATTTCGATGAACATAAAAAGGTTAAGGTTGCGGTTGGTTCTTTCACTGGTTATGCTTTGGTTTGGTGGAGTGAATATTGTCGGTTACACCCTGATTATATACCTACTACTTGGGATGATTTGAAACTTGCCATGCGACATACTTTCGTCCCTGCTTATTATACTCGTGACATTATTAAGAAGTTGCAACACTTAAAACAAGGTAGTGAAACTGTAACAAAATATTATGATGATTTACAAACTACCTTGTTGCATTCCTCTTTAGAAGAAAGTGAAGATGATTTTATGGATAGATTTTGGGGAGGATTAAACCGTGATATTCAAGAGATACTAATTCATGAAGAGTGTTATTCTATGGACCATTTGTTTCATCTTGCTTGCAAAGCTGAACAGGAAATAAAACGACGTGTTGGCCATGAGGAGAACAAGCGCACGGTGCACATTCCAAGAGTTGATATGATTGTTCCTTCAACTACTAGGCATACTATGACAACCACATCCGTTGTTGTCAGGACTACATCACCTCCACCATGTGACACATCGCCCCCGAGAGTGGCTACATCATCTGAGTTGATCATAAGAGGTAATGACAAAGGTACTGATCTTGCATCTCTACATGACAATGATGAATGCCTTGTCAATTTGAATGCACCATCTGATGAGCTACCCACTACTTTGATCACACCACCTATTTTAGAGGACTACGTTGATAATTTGACTTTGCCATGTGATCAAACAACTGAAATACCAACAATTTTGAGTGCACCCACTGAATTAACTATTGATGCAAAAGAACCAATGTTTAATCATTTTGATATGACCTCTAATCTTGGTGATGATTCTGTGTTGAATGACTTATTGCATGTTTGCTTATTTAAGCATGTTGTAGCATGTAAATTTGATGCAAGTAAGGTTTATTCACCAATGTTGGGATGGTTTAATGATGAACATTGTCAATCTTTTGAAATGAATAAGAGCTTCACTTATATGTGCAAACTGAGTTGCAATATTTTCATGCCTTCTATTTCTTGTGCTAATTTTTTGGCTTTAGATTTTATGAACTATGCAAGTTACTCATCTATTCATGTGTCATATATGCAAAAATCAAGGGAAGTAAAAATGGATGACATATACATATACAACATGTACACCTTGTCTCTTTTGTTAGCCACATTTCAGATTAAGCAACGCCGAGGACGGCTTTATTTTCAAGAAGGGAAGGATGATGAGGACATGACTACCTTGGATATGACCAAAAATATTGCATATATGCATATTTGTCAGGTGATTTCTAGTGCAAACTATTCAATAATCTATTTATGTTATCCAGAACAAAAATACTTCACACACTTTTGTGTTTTGTCTAATTGCAGGTGTATGGGACATTTGTACAATCCACATATGAAGATAAGGAAGAAAGAGATGTTTATTTGCTGTCCAAAAAGTTCTCTCACGTCACTTTTGGCCCAAGACAAGATAGAGTCCAAGTCTCTCACGTTCTGGATTCAGATTCGGACTGCACAGACATACCTGACTCAAAACGCACACAAGTTTTTCATACGGACTCCGAATTGGGTGATTCTTTTTTTGTTGGAAACTAGATTTCGTGCACTTTCCAACCCAATTGGAATCACCTTCAAATTCGTCCGGAGCGTTGAGTTGTGGACGAAACAATCTGATGCTGCAGCAGAATCCGAGTCAAACTACAAGTCCAAAGGTGTTACATCACCTCCACTTGGGCCCATGAGCCTTGTACGACCTAGGGTTAGTTTTAGACTGCCTTGGGACGTCCTCCAACCTCCTTGGCCGCCACCCCTTGCTCCTATATAAGTAGATCCATCTAGTAGCTTTTTCCTTGGGATTTGTTTAGTTAAAAGTTAGCCATTGCAACTTCGTGTACTTCGTTTGTGTCCAACGACCAGACCAAGACCGCTTACACATCCCCACCATTATCAATACCTCATATATATTTGCAATATTCAGATTGCTTTATCATATTCTTGCTCGTTCTTCGATTGCTTGCAGGAATAGACCTTCGTGGTCAGGCTGACCGTGCTTCCGGCATCGTCAGTAACCTCAGGAGATTGGTTTAGCGATTGCTAAGGCGCAACGTCGTGCACGTTTGTAGTCGGATCGTCAAAGTCGTCTCCACCAAATCGATAGTTATCATCTCATCGAAAGATCGGGACACCCTCGCCTCTATCAAGTGGTATCAGTTTTCAGGTTGCTCGGTGAGAATTTCCAGTTTTCCTAGATTAGATTTATTTTCTTACCTATTGTCCAAGAAAAAGCCACAAAAAAGAGTTAGATCTATTCATCCTTGGTCCAAGCCAGTCTGAGCTTTTGCAATTTTCTTTTCATTGCTTGCATAGTTGAATTATCGGTTGCATCGTCGTGTCGAGTTGCTGGTCTTAGTGTCTAATTCGTTTAGAGTTTCGAGTTCTGTTCACATTAGTCACGCCACCGCTGCATCATTATCTCTTCCGCTGTCCACCACCCATCCATCAATTTCCACCACGTGCTACCCACCATTCATTGTCATAATAATAGTTGAGATCGTTCACATCTTCACTTGATTCAATCTGCATCTTATCTAGTTTGTCTTGGAAAGAGGGAGAAAAAGAAGATAAAGAAAAAAAAGAGAAAAAAGGAAAGAAAAAAAAGAAAAAGAGGGAGAAGAAAAAGAAAAAAAGACGTGAGAAAAAAAAGAGAGAAGAAAAAAAAATTGGATCTATCTAGAATCAATCTCGTACCTGAATTTGGATTGGAATCTGTTTTGTGCACTGTTCAGTAAAACAGGTGTATCTTCCTCATACGAAGTCAGTTTTGGCTCCGTGAGTACTCAAATTGAAGATAGCGACGAGCCGCATCTAAATAGTTGCAGAAGAAAGTTCAATATTTGACACCTCAAAATCGGCTTCTAAATAGGTCTTTTTGCCCTCCGAAATTCGTGAACACAACTTGTTCCAATTTTTCAGGCCAGTTTTAGAATTCTTTGACTCCTCATATCAACTCGGAATTGAGTGATTCTTTTTGCATTGGAAAGCTTGAGTTAGTAGCATTCTTTGAAAGAATTTATCAGAAAATTGCCTCAAACTTTTTAAGAGGAAAGTTGGAGAGAGAGTTGTTGTATATCCTGCTTGGCAGTTGTTTTTCATCATTATCTTCACTGCCGTTGTGATCTTCACTTATATCTTGCTGTCAAGAGCTACTTAGTATCCTTCATTGATGCTAGTTGTGCTACGCCGTGACCTCATTAGTGTTCTAGGCTCGCGTCTCTAGTTCGGTCTAGCCTAGGACCAGCACAGTATCGTCGTTGAGCGTTTATTCAACATTGCATCTTTGAATTGATTATTGCTAAGCTTTTGCTACCATATATAGCCAACCCAGCTCCACATATTTCTACACCGTGTATACGTACGCTCCCCTAGCAATCGCTTTACTCAATATTCGGAGTTACTTGACACCGCTGGTTGCCGATCACCGCCTGCTGCATGGTAAGAACTTGTAAGACATTGATATTTGCTTTACTGTGAGCGTTTTACCACCACATCCTAGTAGTTATAGGAACATTATTTTTGGGTTTTGTTTCTTGTTCTACTAATCATGACAGGATCCAGAGTCAATTCATGGGCTTTGTCGATCGCGGGAGACGTGCCACCACCTTTGCAAATACCACAACCGTCACGAGAGGTGCACAAACATCCAAATGCACATGATCAGGTTAATGTATCTATACCACCATTTAATGGCCGTTTTAAACCTGCTTTATATATTGAATGGGAGTTCGACATAAAAAATATATTTGCTTCCCATAATTTCAATGAACATAAAAAGGTTAAGGTTGCGGTTGGTTCTTTCACTGGTTATGCTTTGGTTTGGTGGAGTGAATATTGTCGGTTACACCCTGATTATATACCTACTACTTGGGATGATTTGAAACTTGCCATGCGACATACTTTCGTCCCTGCTTATTATACTCGTGACATTATTAAGAAGTTGCAACACTTAAAACAAGGTAGTGAAACTGTAACAAAATATTATGATGATTTACAAACTACCTTGTTGCATTCCTCTTTAGAAGAAAGTGAAGATGATTTTATGGATAGATTTTGGGGAGGATTAAACCGTGATATTCAAGAGATACTAATTCATGAAGAGTGTTATCCTATGGACCATTTGTTTCATCTTGCTTGCAAAGCTGAACAGGAAATAAAACGACGTGTTGGCCACGAGGAGAACAAGCGCACGGTGCACATTCCAAGAGTTGATATGATTGTTCCTTCAACTACTAGGCATACTATGACAACCACATCCGTTGTTGTGAAGACTACATCACCTCCACCATGTGACACATCGCCCCCGAGAGTGGCTACATCATTTGAGTTGATCATAAGAGGTAATGACAAAGGTACTGATCTTCCATCTCTACATGAGAATGATGAATGCCTTGTCAATTTGAATGCACCATCTGATGAGCTACTCACTACTTTGATCACACCACCTATTTTAGAGGACTACGTTGATAATTTGACTTTGCCATGTGATCAAACAACTGAAATACCAACAATTTTGAGTGCACCCATTGAATTAACTATTGATGCAAAAGAACCAATGTTTAATCATTTTGATATGACCTCTAATCTTGGTGATGATTCTGTGTTGAATGACTTATTGCATGTTTGCTTATTTAAGCATGTTGTAGCATGTAAATTTCATGCAAGTAAGGTTTATTCACCAATGTTGGGATGGTTTAATGATGAGCATTGTCAATCTTTTGAAATGAATAAGAGCTTCACTTATATGTGCAAACTGAGTTGCAATATTTTCATGCCTTCTACTTCTTGTGCTAATTTTTTGGCTTTAGATTTTATGAACTATGCAAGTTACTCATCTATTCATGTGTCATATATGCAAAAATCAAGGGAAGTAAAAATGGATGACATATACATATACAACATGTACACCTTGTCTCTTTTGTTAGCCACATTTCAGATTAAGCAACGCCGAGGACGGCTTTATTTTCAAGAAGGGGAGGATGATGAGGACATGACTACCTTGGATATGACCAAAAATATTGCATATATGCATATTTGTCAGGTGATTTCTAGTGCAAACTATTCAATAATCTATTTATGTTATCCAGAACAAAAATACTTCACACACTTTTGTGTTTTGTCTAATTGCAGGTGTATGGGACATTTGTACAATCCACATATGAAGATAAGGAAAAAAGAGATGTTTATTTGCTGTCCAAAAAGTTCTCTCACGTCACTTTTGGCCCAAGAGAAGATAGAGTCCAAGTCTCTCACGTTTTGGATTCAGATTCGGACTGCACGGACATACCTGACTCAAAACGCACACAAGTTTTTTATACGGACTCCGAATTGGGTGATTCTTTTTTTGTTGGAAACTAGATTTCGTGCACTTTCCAACCCAATTGGAATCACCTTCAAATTCGTCCGGAGCGTTGAGTTGTGGACGAAACAATCTGATGCTGCAGCAGAATCCGAGTCAAACTACAAGTCCAAAGGTGTTACATCACCTCCACTTGGGCCCATTGGCCTTGTACGACCTAGATTTAGTTTTAGGCTGCCTTGGGACGTCCTCCCACCTCCTTGGCCGCCACCCCTTGCTCCTATATAAGTAGATCCATCTAGTAGCTTTTCCTTGGGATTTGTTTAGTTAAAAGTTAGCCAACGCAACTTCGTGTACTTCGTTTGTGTCCAACGACCAGACCAAGACCGCTTTCGGATCCCCACCTTTATCAATACTTCATACATATTTGCAATATTCAGATTGCTTTTATCATATTCTTGCTCGTTCTTCGATTGCTTGCAGGAATAGACCTTCGTGGTCAGGTTGATCGTGCACCGGCGTGGTCAATAACCTCTGGAGATTGGTTTAGCGATTGCTAAGGCGCAATGTCGTGCACGTTTGTAGTCGGATCGTCAAAGTCGTCTCCACCAAATCGATAGTTACCATCTCATCGAAAGATCGGGACACCCCCGCCTCTATCAATAATAGACGGACTGCAATTCACGCAGGTTTTGATGGACGGCGGCAGTGACTTAAACCTGCTATATCCGGACACAATCCGCAAGTTGGGATAGACCCCACTACAATTCGGCATAGCCGCACTTCCTTCAAAGGAGTGGCGCCAGGCCCTTACGCCAGGTGCACAGGTTCATTATTACTAGAAGTTGTGTTCGGGTCACCTGACAACTTCCGACGAGAAAAGCTAACCTTTCATGTCGCCCCATTTAAAAGTAGCTATCAAGCATCACAGGGACGGGAAGCTTTCGTCCGCTTCAATGCAATACCACATTACGCGTCTTGATGAGGACATGACTATCTTGGATATGACCAAAAATATTGCATATATGCATATTTGTCAGGTGATTTCTAGTGCAAACTATTCAATAATCTATTTATGTTATCCAGAACAAAAATACTTCACACACTTTTATGTTTTGTCTAATTGCAGGTGTATGGGACATTTGTACAATCCACATATGAAGATAAGGAAGAAATAGATGTTTATTTGCTGTCCAAAAAGTTCCCTCACGTCACTTTTGGCCCAAGAGAAGATAGAGTCCAAGTCTCTCACGTTCTGGATTCAGATTCGGACTGCACAGACATACCTGACTCAAATCGCACACAAGTTTTTCATACGGACTCCGAATTGGGTGATTCTTTTTTTTGGAAACTAGATTTCGTGCACTTTCCAACCCAATTGGAATCACCTTCAAATTCGTCCGTAGCGTTGAGTTGTGGACGAAACAATCTGATGCTGCAGCAGAATCCGAGTCAAACAACAAGTCCAAAGGTGTTACATCACCTCCACTTGGGCCCATTGGCCTTGTACGACCTAGATTTAGTTTTAGGCTGCCTTGGGACGTCCTCCCACCTCCTTGGCCGCCACCCCTTGCTCCTATATAAGTAGATCCATCTAGTAGCTTTTCCTTGGGATTTGTTTAGTTAAAAGTTAGCCATTGCAACTTCGTGTACTTCGTTTGTGTCCAACGACCAGACCAAGACCGCTTACGGATCCCCACCATTATCAATACCTCATATATATTTGCAATATTCAGATTGCTTTATCATATTCTTGCTCGTTCTTCGATTGCTTGCAGGAATAGACCTTCGTGGTCAGGCTGACCGTGCTTCCGGCATCGTCAGTAACCTCAGGAGATTGGTTTAGCGATTGCTAAGGCGCAACGTCGTGCATGTTTGTAGTCGGATCGTCAAAGTCGTCTCCACCAAATCGATAGTTATCATCTCATCGAAAGATCGGGACCCTCGCCTCTATCAAGTGGTATCAGTTTTCAGGTTGCTCGGTGAGAATTTCCAGTTTTCCTAGATTAGGTTTATTTTCTTACCTATTGTCCAAGAAAAAGCCACAAAAAAGAGTTAGATCTATTCATCCTTGGTCCAAGCCAATCTGAGCCTTTGCAATTTTCTTTTCATTGCTTGCATAGTTGAATTATCGGTTGCATCATCGTGTCGAGTTGCTGGTCTTAGTGTCTAGTTCGTTTAGAGTTTCGAGTTTTTTTCACATTAGTCACGCCACCGCTGCATCATTATCTCTTCCGCTGTCCACCACCCATCCATCAATTTCCACCACGTGCTACCCACCATTCATTGTCATAATAATAGTTGAGATCTAGTTTGTTTTGGAAAGAGGGAGAAAAAGAGAGAGAAAAAAAACGAGAGAAAAAAAAAGTCAGAGAAAAAAAGGAGACGAAAAAGAAAAAAAAGCGTGAGAAAAAAAAGAGAGAATGATGAGGACATGACTACCTTGGATATGACCAAAAATATTGCATATATGCATATTTGTCAGGTGATTTCTAGTGCAAACTATTCAATAATCTATTTATGTTATCCAGAACAAAAATACTTCACACACTTTTGTGTTTTGTCTAATTGCAGGTGTATGGGACATTTGTACAATCCACATATGAAGATAAGGAAGAAAGAGATGTTTATTTGCTGTCCAAAAAGTTCTCTCACGTCACTTTTGGCCCAAGACAAGATAGAGTCCAAGTCTCTCACGTTCTGGATTCAGATTCGGACTGCACAGACATACCTGACTCAAAACGCACACAAGTTTTTCATACGGACTCCGAATTGGGTGATTCTTTTTTTGTTGGAAACTAGATTTCGTGCACTTTCCAACCCAATTGGAATCACCTTCAAATTCGTCCGGAGCGTTGAGTTGTGGACGAAACAATCTGATGCTGCAGCAGAATCCGAGTCAAACTACAAGTCCAAAGGTGTTACATCACCTCCACTTGGGCCCATGAGCCTTGTACGACCTAGGGTTAGTTTTAGACTGCCTTGGGACGTCCTCCAACCTCCTTGGCCGCCACCCCTTGCTCCTATATAAGTAGATCCATCTAGTAGCTTTTTCCTTGGGATTTGTTTAGTTAAAAGTTAGCCATTGCAACTTCGTGTACTTCGTTTGTGTCCAACGACCAGACCAAGACCGCTTACACATCCCCACCATTATCAATACCTCATATATATTTGCAATATTCAGATTGCTTTATCATATTCTTGCTCGTTCTTCGATTGCTTGCAGGAATAGACCTTCGTGGTCAGGCTGACCGTGCTTCCGGCATCGTCAGTAACCTCAGGAGATTGGTTTAGCGATTGCTAAGGCGCAACGTCGTGCACGTTTGTAGTCGGATCGTCAAAGTCGTCTCCACCAAATCGATAGTTATCATCTCATCGAAAGATCGGGACACCCTCGCCTCTATCAAGTGGTATCAGTTTTCAGGTTGCTCGGTGAGAATTTCCAGTTTTCCTAGATTAGATTTATTTTCTTACCTATTGTCCAAGAAAAAGCCACAAAAAAGAGTTAGATCTATTCATCCTTGGTCCAAGCCAGTCTGAGCCTTTGCAATTTTCTTTTCATTGCTTGCATAGTTGAATTATCGGTTGCATCATCGTGTCGAGTTGCTGGTCTTAGTGTCTAGTTCCTTTAGAGTTTCGAGTTCTGTTCACATTAGTCACGCAGCCGCTGCATCATTATCCCATCCGCTGTCCACCATCCAATCCACCAATTTCCACCACGTGCTACGCACTATTTATTGTCATAATCATAGTTGGGGTCACTCACATCTTCGCCTGATCGAATCTGCATCTTATCTAGTTTGTCTTGGAAAGAGGGAGAAAAGGAAGATAAAGAAAAAAAAAGAGAGAAAAAAGGAAAGAAAAAAAAAAGAAAAAGAGGGAGAAGAAAAAGAAAAAAAAGCGTGAGAAAAAAAAGAGAGAAGAAAAAAAATTGGATCTATCTAGAATCAATCTCGTACCTGAATTCGGATTGGAATCTGTTTTGTGCACTGTTCAGTAAAACAGCTTGACTATTGTTTCACATCATTATCTTTACTGCCGTTTTGATCTTCACTTATATCTTGCTGTCCAGAGCTACTTTGTATCCTTCATTGATGCTGGTTGTGCTACGACGTGACCTCATTAGTGTTCTAGGCTCGCGTCTCTAGTTCGGTCTAGCCTAGGACCAGCACAGTACCGTCGTTGAGCGTTTATTCAACATTGCATCTTTGAATTGATTATTGCTAATCTTTTGCTACCATATATAGCCAACCCAGCTCCACATATTTCTACACCGTGTATACGTACGCTCCCCTGGCAATCGCTTTACTCAATATTCGGAGTTACTTGACACCGCTGGTTGCCGATCACCGCCTGCTGCATGGTAAGAACTTGTAAGACATTGATATTTGCTTTACTGTGAACGTTTTACCACCACATCCTAGTAGTTATAGGAACATTATTTTTGGGTTTTGTTTCTTGTTCTACAAATCATGACAGGATCCAGAGTCAATTCATGGGCTTTGTCGATCGCGGGAGACGTGCCACCACCTTTGCAAATACCACAACCGTCACGAGAGGTCCACAAACATCCAAATGCACATGATCAGGTTAATGTATCTATACCACCATTTAATGGCCGTTTTAAACCTGCTTTATATATTGAATGGGAGTTCGACATAAAAAATATATTTGCTTCCCATAATTTCAATGAACATAAAAAGGTTAAGGTTGCGGTTGGTTCTTTCACTGGTTATGCTTTGGTTTGGTGGAGTGAATATTGTCGGTTACACCCTGATTATATACCTACTACTTGGGATGATTTGAAACTTGCCATGCGACATACTTTCGTCCCTGCTTATTATACTCGTGACATGATTAACAAGTTGCAACACTTAAAACAAGGTAGTGAAACTGTAACAAAATATTATGATGATTTACAAACTACCTTGTTGCATTCCTCTTTAGAAGAAAGTGAAGATGATTTTATGGATAGATTTTGGGGAGGATTAAACCGTGATATTCAAAAGATACTAATTCATGAAGAGTGTTATCCTATGGACCATTTGTTTCATCTTGCTTGCAAAGCTGAACAGGAAATAAAACGACGTGTTGGCCACGAGGAGAACAAGCGCACGGTGCACATTCCAAGAGTTTATATGATTGTTCCTTCAACTACTAGGCATACTATGACAACCACATCCGTTGTTGTCAGGACTACATCACCTCCACCATGTGACACATTGCCCCCAAGAGTGGCTACATCATCTGAGTTGATCATAAGAGGTAATGACAAAGGTACTGATCTTCCATCTCTACATGAGAATGATGAATGCCTTGTCAATTTGAATGCACCATCTGATGAGCTACCCACTACTTTGATCACACCACCTATTTTAGAGGACTACGTTGATAATTTGACTTTGCCATGTGATCAAACAACTGAAATACCAACAATTTTGAGTGCACCCATTGAATTAACTATTGATGCAAAAGAACCAATGTTTAATCATTTTGATATGACCTCTAATCTTGGTGATGATTCTGTGTTGAATGACTTATTGCATGTTTGCTTATTTAAGCATGTTGTAGCATGTAAATTTGATGCAAGTAAGGTTTATTCACCAATGTTGGGATGGTTTAATGATGAACATTGTCAATCTTTTGAAATGAATAAGAGCTTCACTTATATGTGCAAACTTAGTTGCAATATTTTCATGCCTTCTACTTCTTGTGCTAATTTTTTGGCTTTAGATTTTATGAACTATGCAAGTTACTCATCTATTCATGTGTCATATATGCAAAAATCAAGGGAAGTAAAAATGGATGACATATACATATACAACATGTACACCTTGTCTCTTTTGTTAGCCACATTTCAGATTAAGCAACGCCGAGGACGGCTTTATTTTCAAGAAGGGGAGGATGATGAGGACATGACTACCTTGGATATGACCAAAAATATTGCATATATGCAGATTTGTCAGGTGATTTCTAGTGCAAACTATTCAATAATCTATTTATGTTATCCAGAACAAAAATACTTCACACACTTTTGTGTTTTGTCTAATTGCAGGTGTATGGGACATTCGTACAATCCACATATGAAGATAAGGAAGAAAGAGATGTTTATTTGCTGTCCAAAAAGTTCTCTCACGTCACTTTTGGCCCAAGAGAAGATAGAGTCCAAGTCTCTCACGTTCTGGATTCAGATTCGGACTGCACAGACACACCTGACTCAAAACGCACACAAGTTTTTCATACAGACTCCGAATTGGGTGATTCTTTTTTTGTTGGAAACTAGATTTCGTGCACTTTCCAACCCAATTGGAATCACCTTCAAATTCGTCCGGAGCGTTGAGTTGTGGATGAAACAATCTGATGCTGCAGCAGAATCCGAGTCAAACTACAAGTCCAAAGGTGTTACATCACCTCCACTTGGGCCCATTGGCCTTGTACGACCTAGATTTAGTTTTAGGCTGCCTTGGGATGTCCTCCCACCTCCTTGGCCGCCACCCCTTGCTCCTATATAAGTAGATCCATCTAGTAGCTTTTCCTTGGGATTTGTTTAGTTAAAAGTTAGCCATTGCAACTTCGGGTACTTCATTTGTGTCCAACGACCAGACCAAGACCGCTTACGGATCCCCACCTTTATCAATACTTCATATATACTCGCAATATTCAGATTGCTTTTATCATATTCTTGCTTGTTCTTCGATTGCTTGCAGGAATAGACCTTCGTGGTCAGGTTGATTGTGCTCCAGCGTGGTCAATAACCTCTCGGAGTTGGTTTAGCGATTGCTAAGGCGCAACGTCGTGCACGTTTGTAGTCGGATCGTCAAAGTCATCTTCACCAAATCAATAGTTATCATCTCATCGAAAGATCGGGACACCCCGTCTCTATCAAGTGGTATCAGTTTTCAGGTTGCTCGGTGAGAATTTCCAGTTTTCCTAGATTAGATTTATTTTCTTACCTATTGTCCAAGAAAAAGCCACAAAAAAGAGTTAGATCTATTCATCCTTGGTCCAAGCCAGTCTGAGCCTTTGCAATTTTCTTTTCATTGCTTGCATAGTTGAATTATCGGTTGCATCATCGTGTCGAGTTGCTGGTCTTAGTGTCTAGTTCCTTTAGAGTTTCGAGTTCTGTTCACATTAGTCACGCAGCCGCTGCATCATTATCCCATCCGCTATCCACCATCCAATCCACCAATTTCCACCACGTGCTACGCACTGTTTATTGTCATAATCATAGTTGAGGTCACTCACATCTTCGCCTGATCGAATCTGCATCTTATCTAGTTTGTCTTGGAAAGAGGGAGAAAAAGAAGATAAAGAAAAAAAAGAGAGAAAAAAGGAAAGAAAAAAAAGAAAAAGAGGGAGAAGAAAAAGAAAAAAAAGCGTGAGAAAAAAAAAGAGAGAAGAAAAAAAATTGGATCTATCTAGAATCAATCTCGTACCTGAATTCGGATTGGAATCTGTTTTGTGCACTGTTCAGTAAAACAGCTTGGCTATTGTTTCACATCATTATCTTTACTGCCGTTGTGATCTTCACTTATATCTTGCTGTCCAGAGCTACTTTGTATCCTTCATTGATGCTGGTTGTGCTACGACGTGATCTCATTAGTGTTCTAGGCTCGCGTCTCTAGTTCGGTCTAGCCTAGGACCAGCACAGTACCGTCGTTGAGCGTTTATTCAACATTGCATCTTTGAATTGATTATTGCTAATCTTTTGCTACCATATATAGCCAACCCAGCTCCACATATTTCTACACCGTGTATACGTACGCTCCCCTGGTAATCGCTTTACTCAATATTCGGAGTTACTTGACACCGCTGGTTGCCGATCACCGCCTGCTGCATGGTAAGAACTTGTAAGACATTGATATTTGCTTTACTGTGAGCGTTTTACTACCACATCCTAGTAGTTATAGGAACATTATTTTTGGGTTTTGTTTCTTGTTCTACTAATCATGACAGGATCCAGAGTCAATTCATGGGCTTTGTCGATCGCGGGAGACGTGCCACCACCTTTGCAAATACCACAACCGTCACGAGAGGTGCACAAACATCCAAATGCACATGATCAGGTTAATGTATCTATACCACCATTTAATGGCCGTTTTAAACCTGCTTTATATATTGAATGGGAGTTCGACATAAAAAATATATTTGCTTCCCATAATTTCAATGAACATAAAAAGGTTAAGGTTGCGGTTGGTTCTTTCACTGGTTATGCTTTGGTTTGGTGGAGTGAATATTGTCGGTTACACCCTGATTATATACCTACTACTTGGGATGATTTGAAACTTGCCATGCGACATACTTTCATCCCTGCTTATTATACTCGTGACATGATTAAGAAGTTGCAACACTTAAAATAAGGTAGTGAAACTGTAACAAAATATTATGATGATGTACAAACTACCTTGTTGCATTCCTCTTTAGAAGAAAGTGAAGATGATTTTATGGATAGATTTTGGGGAGGATTAAACCGTGATATTCAAGAGATACTAATTCATGAAGAGTGTTATCCTATGGACCATTTGTTTCATCTTGCTTGCAAAGCTGAACAGGAAATAAAACGACGTGTTGGCCACGAGGAGAACAAGCGCACGGTGCACATTCCAAGAGTTGATATGATTGTTCGTTCAACTACTAGGCATACTATGACAACCACATCCGTTGTTGTCAGGACTACATCACCTCCACCATGTGACACATCGCCCCCGAGAGTGGCTACATCATCTGAGTTGATCATAAGAGGTAATGACAAAGGTACTGATCTTCCATCTCTACATGAGAATGATGAATGCCTTGTCAATTTGAATGCACCATCTGATGAGCTACCCACTACTTTGATCACACCACCTATTTTAGAGGACTACGTTGATAATTTGACTTTGCCATGTGATCAAACAACTGAAATACCAACAATTTTGAGTGCACCCATTGAATTAACTATTGATGCAAAAGAACCAATGTTTAATCATTTTGATATGACCTCTAATCTTGGTGATGATTCTGTGTTGAATGAATTATTGCATGTTTGCTTATTTAAGCATGTTGTAGCATGTAAATTTGATGCAAGTAAGGTTTATTCACCAATGTTGGGATGGTTTAATGATGAACATTGTCAATCTTTCGAAATGAATAAGAGCTTCACTTATATGTGCAAACTGAGTTACAATATCTTCATGCCTTCTACTTCTTGTGCTAATTTTTTGGCTTTAGATTTTATGAACTGTGCAAGTTACTCATCTATTCATGTGTCATATATGCAAAAATCAAGGGAAATAAAAATGGATGACATATACATATACAACATGTACACCTTGTCTCCTTTGTTAGCCACATTTCAGATTAAGCAACGCCGAGGACGGCTTTATTTTCAAGAAGGGGAGGATGATGAGGACATGACTACCTTGGATATGACCAAAAATATTGCATATATGCATATTTGTCAGGTGATTTCTAGTGCAAACTATTCAATAATCTATTTATGTTATCCAGAACAAAAATACTTCACACACTTTTGTGTTTTGTCTAATTGCAGGTGTATGGGACATTTGTACAATCCACATATGAAGATAAGGAAGAAAGAGATGTTTATTTGCTGTCCAAAAAGTTCTCTCACGTCACTTTTGGCCCAAGACAAGATAGAGTCCAAGTCTCTCACGTTCTGGATTCAGATTCGGACTGCACAGACATACCTGACTCAAAACGCACACAAGTTTTTCATACGGACTCCGAATTGGGTGATTCTTTTTTTGTTGGAAACTAGATTTCGTGCACTTTCCAACCCAATTGGAATCACCTTCAAATTCGTCCGGAGCGTTGAGTTGTGGACGAAACAATCTGATGCTGCAGCAGAATCCGAGTCAAACTACAAGTCCAAAGGTGTTACATCACCTCCACTTGGGCCCATGAGCCTTGTACGACCTAGGGTTAGTTTTAGACTGCCTTGGGACGTCCTCCAACCTCCTTGGCCGCCACCCCTTGCTCCTATATAAGTAGATCCATCTAGTAGCTTTTTCCTTGGGATTTGTTTAGTTAAAAGTTAGCCATTGCAACTTCGTGTACTTCGTTTGTGTCCAACGACCAGACCAAGACCGCTTACACATCCCCACCATTATCAATACCTCATATATATTTGCAATATTCAGATTGCTTTATCATATTCTTGCTCGTTCTTCGATTGTTTGCAGGAATAGACCTTCGTGGTCAGGCTGACCGTGCTTCCGGCATCGTCAGTAACCTCAGGAGATTGGTTTAGCGATTGCTAAGGCGCAACGTCGTGCACGTTTGTAGTCGGATCGTCAAAGTCGTCTCCACCAAATCGATAGTTATCATCTCATCGAAAGATCGGGACACCCTCGCCTCTATCAGAGAAGAAAAAAAATTGGATCTATCTAGAATCAATCTCGTACCTGAATTCGGATTGGAAAATCTGTTTTGTGCACTGTTCAGTAAAACAGGTGTATCTTCCTCATATGAAGTCCGTTTTGGCTCCGTGAGTACTCAAATTGAAGATAGCGACGAGCCGCATCTAAATAATTGCAGAAGCTAGTTCAATATTTGACACCTCAAAATCGGCTTCTAAATAGGTCTTTTTGCCCTCCGAAGTTCGTGAACACAGCTTGTTCCAATTTTTCAGGCCAGTTTTAGAATTCTTTGACTCCTCATATCAACTCGGAATTGAGTGATTCTTTTTGCATTGGAAAGCTTGAGTTAGTAGCATTCTTTGAAAGAATTTATCAGAAAATTGTCTCAAACTTTTCAAGAGGAAAGTTGGAGAGAGAGTTGTTGTATATCCTGCTTGGCAGTTGTTTTTCATCATTATCTTCACTGCCGTTGTGATCTTCACTTATATCTTGCTGTCAAGAGCTACTTAGTATCCTTCATTGATGCTAGTTGTGCTACGCCGTGACCTTATTAGTGTTCTAGGCACGCGTCTCTAGTCCGGTCTAACCTAGGACCAGCACAGTACCGTCGTTGAGCGTTTATTCAACATTGCATCTTTGAATTGATTATTGCTAATCTTTTGCTACCATATATAGCCAACCTAGCTCCACATATTTCTACACCGTGTATACGTACGCTCCCCTGGCAATCGCTTTACTCAATATTCGGAGTTACTTGACACCGCTGGTTGCCGCTCACCGCCTGCTGCATGGTAAGAACTTGTAAGACATTGATATTTGCTTTACTGTGAGCGTTTTACCACCACATCCTAGTAGTTATAGGAACATTATTTTTGGGTTTTGTTTCTTGTTCTACTAATCATGACAGGATCCAGAGTCAATTCATGGGCTTTGTCGATCGCGGGAGACGTGCCACCACCTTTGCAAATACCACAACCGTCACGAGAGGTGCACAAACATCCAAATGCACATGACCAGGTTAATGTATCTATACCACCATTTAATGGCCGTTTTAAACCTGCTTTATATATTGAATGGGAGTTCGACATAAAAAATATATTTGCTTCCCATAATTTCAATGAACATAAAAAGGTTAAGGTTGCGGTTGGTTCTTTCACTGGTTATGCTTTGGTTTGGTGGAGTGAATATTGTCGGTTAGACCCTGATTATATACCTACTACTTGGGATGATTTGAAATGATAGAGGCAACGGTGTCCCGTCTTTCGATGAGATGGTGGATTTCGCTTTGGTGGAAGTCGACTTTGACGATCCGACTACGAACGTGCGAGGACGTCGCGCCTTAGCAATCGCTAAACCAACTCCGAGAGGTTATTGACCACGCCGGAGCACGATCAACCTGACCACGAAGGTCTGTTTCCTGCGAGCAAACGAAGAACAAGCAAGAAACTAAGATTGCAATCTGGATATTGCGAATATAAGATGAAAGCTTTATTGATCAAGGTGGGGTTCTGTGACGCCTTTGTCTGGTCGTTGAACACAAACGAAGTACGCGAAGTTGCAGCTATGGCGAACTTTTAATCTAAACAAAACCCAAAGTCTAAACGATGCCCTAAGGGCTGTATATATGGAGGAAGAGGGGGGGGAATTTCGTGGCCCTTGGTGGAGGGGTCCGAAATCAACCCTATCTCTTGTTTCCCCACACATACGGACTCTAAAAATAGCCTATACTTATGTATTTCGAAATTACATGGGCCTGGCCCAATAATAAGGTGACGCAGCACCTAAAATAGCCTCGGGACGAAATTTATGAAGTGGCGTCTTGTATATTTCGTCCAAGGCTTCATGCACCCATTATGGTGGCTTCAAAGTCCTGAAATCATCACTTGTAACTCCGTTCTTGTTTCCCTTGCGCATGCCATCATCTCCATGCTTGTTCTTGCTCCAATGTTCATCCTTCTCCAAGCTAGGCCCTTCATTTGTAAGCAACCCTAATGTTCTTGTTTCCCTGGAAATCTCACCGAGCAACCTGGAAATCTCACCGAGCAACCTGGAAATCTGATACCACTTGATGAGGACATCAATACAATTGTTACACCCACAGCCCCTGCTGCTATACATACTGGACCAATTACTAGAGCTCGTGCACGCCAACTAAATTACCAGGTACTTTCGTTTCTTGGTAATGATTCTAATGTTCATGAGAATATGATGCTGCCTAAATTGGATACATTTGTTTTGCTTACAAATGAAGGGCCTAGCTTGGAGAAGGATGAACATTGGAGCAAGAACAAGCATGGAGATGATGGCATGCGCAAGGGGAACAAGAACGGAGTTACAAGTGATGATTTCAGGACTTTGAAGCCACCATAATGGGTGCATGAAGCCTTGGACGAAATATACAAGATGCCACTTCATAAATTTCGTCCCGAGGCTATTTTACGTGCTGCGTCACCTTATTATTGGGCCAGGCCCATGTAATTTCGAAATACATAAGTATAGGCTATTTTTAGAGTCCGTATGTGTGGGGAAACAAGAGATAGGGTTGATTTCGGACTCCTCCACCAAGGGCCACGAAATTCCCCCCTCTTCCTCCATATATACAGCCCTTAGGGCATCGTTTAGACTTTGGGTTTTGTTTAGATTAAAAGTTCGCCATAGCTGCAACTTCGCGTACTTCGTTTGTGTTCAACGACCAGACAAAGGCGTCACAGAACCCCACCTTGATCAATAAAGCTTTCATCTTATATTCGCAAATATCCAGATTGCAATCTTAGTTTCTTGCTTGTTCTTCGTTTGCTCGCAGGAAACAGACCCTCGTGGTCAGGTTGATCGTGCTCCGGTGTGGTCAATAACCTCTCGGAGTTGGTTTAGCGATTGCTAAGGCGCGACGTCCTCGCACGTTCGTAGTCGGATCGTCAAAGTCAACTTCCACCAAAGCGAAATCCACCATCTCATCGAAAGACGGGACACCTTTGCCTCTATTATCATGACAGGATCCAGAGTCAATTCATGGGCTTTGTCGATCGCGGGAGACGTGCCACCACCTTTGCAAATACCACAACCGTCACGAGAGGTGCACAAACATCCAAATGCACATGATCAGGTTAATGTATCTATACCACCATTTAATGGCCGTTTTAAACCTGCTTTATATATTGAATGGGAGTTCGACATAAAAAAATATATTTGCTTCCCATAATTTCGATGAACATAAAAAGGTTAAGGTTGCGGTTGGTTCTTTCACTGGTTATGCTTTGGTTTGGTGGAGTGAATATTGTCGGTTACACCCTGATTATATACCTACTACTTGGGATGATTTGAAACTTGCCATGCGACATACTTTCGTCCCTGCTTATTATACTCGTGACATGATTAAGAAGTTGCAACACTTAAAACAAGGTAGTGAAACTGTAACAAAATATTATGATGATTTACAAACTACCTTGTTGCATTCCTCTTTAGAAGAAAGTGAAGATGATTTTATGGATAGATTTTGGGGAGGATTAAACCGTGATATTCAAGAGATACTAATTCATGAAGAGTGTTATCCTATGGACCATTTTTTCATCTTGCTTGCAAAGCTGAACAGGAAATAAAACGACGTGTTGGCCACGAGGAGAACAAGCGCACGGTGCACATTCCAAGAGTTGATATGATTGTTCCTTCAACTACTAGGCATACTATGACAACCACATCCGTTGTTGTCAGGACTACATCACCTCCACCATGTGACACATCGCCCCCGAGAGTGGCTACATCATCTGAGTTGATCATAAGAGGTAATGACAAAGGTACTGATCTTCCATCTCTACATGAGAATGATGAATGCCTTGTCAATTTGAATGCACCATCTGATGAGCTACCCACTACTTTGATCACACCACCTATTTTAGAGGACTACGTTGATAATTTGAGTTTGCCATGTGATCAAACAACTGAAATACCAACAATTTTGAGTGCACCCATTGAATTAACTATTGATGCAAAAGAACCAATGTTTAATCATTTTGATATGACCTCTAATCTTGGTGATGATTCTGTGTTGAATGACTTATTGCATGTTTGCGTATTTAAGCATGTTGTAGCATGTAAATTTGATGCAAGTAAGGTTTATTCACCAATGTTGGGATGGTTCAATGATGAACATTGTCAATCTTTTGAAATGAATAAGAGCTTCACTTATATGTGCAAACTGAGTTGCAATATTTTCATGCCTTCTACTTCTTGTGCTAATTTTTTGGCTTTAGATTTTATGAACTATGCAAGTTACTCATCTATTCATGTGTCATATATGCAAAAATCAAGGGAAGTAAAAATGGATGACATATACATATACAACATGTACACCTTGTCTCTTTTCTTAGCCACATTTCAGATTAAGCAACGCCGAGGACGGCTTTATTTTCAAGAAGGGGAGGATGATGAGGACATGACTACCTTGGATATGACCAAAAATATTGCATATATGCATATTTGTCAGGTGATTTCTAGTGCAAACTATTCAATAATCTATTTATGTTATCCAGAACAAAAATACTTCACACACTTTTGTGTTTTGTCTAATTGCAGGTGTATGGGACATTTGTACAATCCACATATGAAGATAAGGAAGAAAGAGATGTTTATTTGCTGTCCAAAAAGTTCTCTCACGTCACTTTTGGCCCAAGAGAAGATAGAGTCCAAGTCTCTCACGTTCTGGATTCAGATTCGGACTGCACAGACATACCTGACTCAAAACGCACACAAGTTTTTCATACGGACTCCGAATGATGAGGACATCAATACAATTGTTACACCCACAGCCCCTGCTGCTATACATACTGGACCAATTACTAGAGCTCGTGCACGCCAACTAAATTACCAGGTACTTTCGTTTCTTGGTAATGATTCTAATGTTCATGAGAATATGATGCTGCCTAAATTGGATACATTTGTTTTGCTTACAAATGAAGGGTCTAGCTTGGAGAAGGATGAACATTGGAGCAAGAACAAGCATGGAGATGATGGCATGCGCAAGGGGAACAAGAACGGAGTTACAAGTGATGATTTCAGGACTTTGAAGCCACCATAATGGGTGCATGAAGCCTTGGACGAAATATACAAGATGCCACTTCATAAATTTCGTCCCGAGGCTATTTTAGGTGCTGCGTCACCTTATTATTGGGCCAGGCCCATGTAATTTCGAAATACATAAGTATAGGCTATTTTTAGAGTCCGTATGTATGGGGAAACAAGGGATAGGGTTGATTTCGGACCCCTCCACCAAGGGCCACGAAATTCCCCCCCTCTTCCTCCATATATACAGCCCTTAGGGCATCGTTTAGACTTTGGGTTTTGTTTAGATTAAAAGTTCGCCATAGCTGCAACTTCGCGTACTTCGTTTGTGTTCAACGACCAGACAAAGGCGTCACAGAACCCCACCTTGATCAATAAAGCTTTCATCTTATATTCGCAATATCCAGATTGCAATCTCAGTTTCTTGCTTGTTCTTCGTTTGCTCGCAGGAAACAGACCCTCGTGGTCAGGTTGATCGTGCTCCGGCGTGGTCAATAACCTCTCGGAGTTGGTTTAGCGATTGCTAAGGCGCGATGTCCTCGCACGTTCGTAGTCGGATCGTCAAAGTCGACTTCCACCAAAGTGAAATCCACCATCTCATCGAAAGACGGGACACCTTTGCCTCTATCAAGTGGTATCAGATTTCCAGGTTGCTCGGTGAGATTTTACAGTTTTTCGTAGTTTAGATCGAGTCTGTTCTTCATACCTACAGTCCACGAAAAAGCCACAAAAAAAATTAGGGTTAGTTCATCATATCCGAACCAATCTGAGCCTTTGCGTAATCTTTTTAGGGTTTTGCTTTGTTGAATTTGCGGTTGCATCGTCGTGTCTAGTTGCTGGTCTTAGAGTCTAGTCTTTTAGAGTTTCGAGTTCTGGTCATAAGTTGTCACGTCGCCGCCGCACCATCATCATCGCCCCTGCCATCTACCACCACCGCTCCGAATCCGTATCCATATACTACCACCAATTCGTGTCCATATACCACCACCGATCCATATCCATATACTACCACCGCTACCACCACCGCTGCCATATACCACCACCATATATCCACCACCAATCCGAGTTCCTTGCTTATTAGGGTTGTTTTCGAGATCCATCTAGATTCCGATTCGTGTTTCCTTGCCGGAGTAGGTTTCGGAAAAAAAAAAGAGTCGGGTAGCCACGCTCCGTTTAGGCCCAAAATTTTTCGAAAACGCATTTTTCGAAAAAAATTCTGGCTATCCTATTTTTAGGTGTTTATGAGTGTTTTGAGACAGGTGCCATTATAGGAAGTTTTTTTTGACCCGTTTCCAGTTTTTGGGTCCGGGGAGTCGAAAAAAAAAAATTGGTCGAAAAATTTCGTGCCCATCCTGTCAGTTTGAGCTAGGAAGAGTTTTGAGACACTCGCCATTATAGTGATTTTTCGCAAAAAAAAAGCAGCGAAAAAAAAGAGCGCAAAAAAAAGAGCGAAAAAAAAATTTCAGAGTGTGCTTTTCCCTTGTTTACGTGCCGCGCCGTGATTTCGTTGGTATTCTAGGCTCGCGTCTCTAGCACAGTCTAGCCTAGGACCAGCACAGTACCGTCGTTGAGCGTTTATTCAACTTTGCATCTCTGAATTGATTATTGCTGACCCTTTTTGCTACCATAGTATAAGCCTTCCCAGCTCCACATACATCTACGTCGTGCGTTTGACTCTCCCTGGTAATCGCTCTATCCAAGCTTTGAGAGTTTTGACTACAACGGTTGCCGATCACCGCCTGTTGCTGGGTAAGAACTGGTAAGAATTTGAGTTTTGCTTGACGGATTTGTGACACCCACCACCACCACTTGTTCGTAGTCTGTAGGATCATATTCTTGTGTGTTTCTATTGCTGCTAACCATGCCAGGATCACAAGCCGACGAGATTGACTGGGAGAATTTATCGAACAAGGAGCTTCATGATAAGTTTCAGCAAATGATGACTGAACAGGTGCAAGATGTGCTGAACAATTTTGAAGAGGCCATGGAGAAGATCACTGGCCTTGAGAAGACGTTCGAAACAAAGCTCGATAACAGATTTAATGAATTGCTCGCGCGTCTTCCACCACCACCACCCGCTGCACCTAACGCACCTCTCCAACAACAACAACAACGACTACCTCCACGTCGCGAAATAGACCTTCGCCGAGCGAGCCGTGTTCCTCTTGCGTTTGGCCAAACTATTGGTGCTGCTGTTGATACTTCTGTGGCTCCTGCTACTGTTGTTGCTGGTACCCAGGAGGATGAAGAGTATGCGGGCGATTATGAGGATGAGGTTGATCAAAATCAGATCTACGAGCAGCCACCAGCACCACCACCAGCAGGTCGACCTCAGGTATATATTCGTAATGGTAGGCCTGTACCACCACCTCAGGTACGAGATGATGTCCATATTCCTAAACTGAAATTGAATATTCCACCATTTGAGGGTAGATACGTTCCTGATATATATCTTACTTGGGAGTTAGAAACTGAACAACAATTTACATGTTTACAATATCCTGAGGAGAGACGAGTTGCTGCTGCTGTTTGTGCTTTCACTAGATTTGCATGTGTATGGTGGTCTGAACATTGTAGATTATATCCTATTCCAACTACTTGGGCTGCTTTGAAAACTGCTATGCGTACGCGTTGGGTTCCACCATATTATCAACGTGAATTGCTTCAAAAATTGCAGCGTTTAAGACAAGGAAAAAATTCTGTAGAAGAATATTATCAGGAATTACAAACTGGCATGATTACATGTGGTATTGTTGAGGAGAATGAAGCTATGCTTGCACGTTTTCTGGGTGGATTAAATAGAGAGATTCAGACCATTCTAGACTATAAGGAGTATACTAATATCACTCGTTTATTCCATCTTGCTTGTAAAGCTGAACGTGAAGTGCAGGATCGACAAGCATTGGGGCGAACTAACTTTTCTGCAGGCCGACCTTCATCATGGACACCACGTGCATCTTCTACTTCAACTGCACCAGCACCTCCATCCGGTGCCACCTCCAGCCGTGATACAAGAAAACAGGCACAACCACCATTATCTGCCAAGAGCGCACCTGCGGGGCCTGCACAGCGTTCTTCTTCTTCCATGGCATCAACAGGGCACACAAGTGATATTATTTGTCGTCGTTGTAAGGGAGGAGGTCATTATGCGAGGGAATGCAAATCTCCGCGTGTGATGATTGCTACCGCGGATGGTGGATATGAGTCCGCTAGTGACTATGATGAGTAGACATTGGCTCTTATTACACGTGAAGAACATGGTGGAGATGATTCTGATCATGAGACGCAATACATGGCTTCTGAAGACGCTGACAGGTATGAATGTTTAGTTGCTCAACGTGTTTTGAGTGTGCAGGTCACACAAGCTGAGCAAAATCAGAGGCACAATTTGTTCCATACCAAGGGAGTTGTGAAGGAACGTTCTGTGCGCGTCATAATAGGCGGAGGGAGCTGCAACAACTTGGCTAGCATGGAGATGGTGGAGAAGCTTTCTCTCACCACAAGACCACATCCACATCCTTACTACATCCAATGGTTCAACAACAGCGGCAAGGTTAAGGTAACACGTACTGTTCGTGTGCATTTTAGTATCTCTACATATGCTGATTATGTTGATTGTGATGTGGTACCTATGCAAGCATGTTCCTTATTACTTGGTAGACCATGGCAATTTGATAAAAATTCTGTACACCATGGTAGAAACAATCACTATACTCTTGTTCATAAGGATAAAAATATTACTTTGCTTCCTATGACTCCTGATTCCATTTTGAAAGATGATATTAATAGAGCTAATAAAGCAAAACAGGAGAAGAATAAGAGTGAAAATCAGATTGTGGCAAAAGAATTTGAGCAACAAATGAAGCCTAATAATAAACCATCTAGTGTTGCTTCTAAAATTAAATTGAAAAGTGCATGTTTATTTGCCACCAAATCTGATATTGATGAGCTAGATTTCAGCAAATCTGTTTGCTATGCTTTTGTGTGCAAAGAGGCATTATTTTCATTCGAGGACGAGCCTTCCTCTTTGCCTCCTGCTGATAGAGGCGGGGTGTCCCGATCTTTCGATGAGATGATAACTATCGATTTGGTGGAGACGACTTTGACGATCCGACTACAAACGTGCACGACGTTGCGCCTTAGCAATCGCTAAACCAATCTCCTGAGGTTACTGACGATGCCGGAAGCACGGTCAGCCTGACCACGAAGGTCTATTCCTGCAAGCAATCGAAGAACGAGCAAGAATATGATAAAGCAATCTGAATATTGCAAATATATATGAGGTATTGATAATGGTGGGAATCCGTAAGCGGTCTTGGTCTGGTCGTTGGACACAAACGAAGTACACGAAGTTGCAATGGCTAACTTTTAACTAAACAAATCCCAAAGTCTAAACGATGCCCTAAGGGCTGTATATATGGAGGAAGAGGGGGGAATTTCGTGGCCCTTGGTGGAGGGGTCCGAAATCAACCCTATCTCTTGTTTCCCCACACATACGGACTCTAAAAATAGCCTATACTTATGTATTTCGAAATTACATGGGCCTGGCCCAATAATAAGGTGACGCAGCACCTAAAATAGCCTCGGGACGAAATTTATGAAGTGGCATCTTGTATATTTCGTCCAAGGCTTCATGCACCCATTATGGTGGCTTCAAAGTCCTGAAATCATCACTTGTAACTCCGTTCTTGTTCCCCTTGCGCATGCCACAATCTCCATGCTTGTTCTTGCTCCAATGTTCATCCTTCTCCAAGCTAGGCCCTTCATTTGTAAGCAAAACAAATGTATCCAATTTAGGTAGCATCATATTCTCATGAACATTAGAATCATTACCAAGAAACGAAAGTACCTGGTAATTTAGTTGGCGTGCACGAGCTCTAGTAATTGGTCCAGTATGTATAGCAGTAGGGGCTGTGGGTGTAACTATTGTATTGATGTCCTCATCATCCTCCCCTTCTTGAAATGAAGTCGTCCTCGACGGAAGTTCATCTTCCTCACCCAAATAAGGCTTCAAATCTGCAATGTTAAAAGTGGGACTAACCCCAAAATCTGCAGGCAGCTCAAGTTTATATGCATTATCATTTATTTTCTCTAACACCTTAAAGGGACCATCAGCATGTGGCATTAGCTTTGATTTGCGCAAATCAGGAAATCTATCCTTACGCAAATGTAACCAAACAAGATCTCCAGGTGCAAACACAACATGTTTTCTACCCTTATCTCCAGCAAGTTTATATTTAGCATTCATACGCTCAATGTTTTCCTTAGTTAACTCATGCATTTTTAAAATCAATTCAGCACGTTGTTTAGCATCAAAATTAACCTTCTCCGAAGATGGAAGAGGCAACAAATCAATAGGTGCACGAGGTAGGAAACCATACACAACTTCAAAAGGGCACATCTTAGTAGTAGAATGCAATGAACGATTATAAGCAAATTCAATATGAGGCAAGCATTCCTCCCACATTTTCTTATTATTCTTCAAAACAGCCCTAAGCATAGTAGACAATGTTCTATTGACTACTTCAGTTTGTTCATCAGTTTGGGGGTGACAAGTAGTACTAAAAAGCAGTTTAGTCCCCAACTTAGCCCATAAACATCTCCAAAAGTGGCTAAGAAATTTAGTATCACGATCTGAAACAATAGTATTTGGCACACCATGCAAGCGAATAATTTCACGAAAGAACAAATCAGCAACATTAACAACATCATCGCTTTTATGACATGGTATAAAGTGTGCCATTTTCGAGAATCTATCCACGACAACAAATATGCTATCCCTCCCCTTCTTTGTTCGAGGTAAACCTAAAACAAAGTCCATAGATATATCCTCCCAAGGAACACTAGGTACAGGCAAAGGCATATATAAACCATGAGGATTGAGTCGTGACTTAGCTTTTTGACATGTAGTGCAGCGAGCAATAAAACGCTCAACATCCCGTCTCATCTTTGGCCAAAAGAAATGTGTAGCAAGTACGTCCTCCGTCTTCTTCACGCCAAAGTGTCCCATTAATCCTCCTCCATGCGCCTCCTGCAACAACAAAAGACGAACGGAGCTAGCTGGAATGCATAGCTTGTTAGCACGAAACACCAATCCATCGTTAACGACAAACTTGTTCCACATTCTTCCTTCTTTACAATTCTGCATTACATCTTTAAAATCAGCATCATGCACATATTGATCTTTGATGGTCTCCAAACCAAATATTTTGAAGTCAAGTTGTGAAAGCATAGTATAGCGACGAGACAATGCATCAGCAATAACATTTTCTTTTCCCTTCTTGTGTTTAATGACATAAGGGAAAGTCTCAATGAATTCAACCCATTTAGCATGTCTACGATTCAGTTTAGCTTGACTTTTAATATGTTTCAAAGATTCATGATCAGAATGTATAACAAATTCTTTGGGCCATAAATAATGTTGCCATGTTTCTAAAGTCCGAACAAGAGCATATAATTCTTTATCATAAGTAGAATAATTCAGACTAGGCCCACTCAATTTTTCAGAAAAGTATGCAACAGGTTTGCCATCTTGTAATAACACACCTCCTAATCCAATTCCACTAGCATCACATTCAAGCTCAAAAGTCTTATTAAAATCAGGAAGTTGGAGTAAAGGAGCATGTGTCAACTTATCTTTCAATACCGTGAAGGCTTCTTCCTGTGCGGTACCCCAAACAAAAGGCATAGCAAACAGATTTGCTGAAATCTAGTTCATCAATATCAGATTTGGTGGCAAATAAACATGCACTTTTCAATTTAATTTCAGAAGCAACACTAGATGGTTTACTATTAGACTTCATTTGTTGCTCAAATTCTTTTGCCACAATCTGATTTTCACTCTTATTCGTCTCCTGTTTTGCTTTATTAGCTCTATTAATATCATCTTTCAAAATGGAATCAGGAGTCATAGGAAGCAAAGTAATATTTTTATCCTTATGAACAAGAGTATAGTGATTGTTTCTACCATGGTGTACAGAATTTTTATCAAATTGCCATGGTCTACCAAGTAATAAGGAACATGCTTGCATAGGTACCACATCACAATCAACATAATCAGCATATGTAGATATACTAAAATGCACACGAACAGTACGTGTTACCTTAACCTTGCCGCTGTTGTTGAACCATTGGATGTAGTAAGGATGTGGATGTGGTCTTGTGGTGAGAGAAAGCTTCTCGACCATCTCCATGCTAGCCAAGTTGTTGCAGCTCCCTCCGTCTATGATGACGCGCACAGAACGTTCCTTCACAACTCCCTTGGTATGGAACAAATTGTGCCTCTGATTTTGCTCAGCTTGTGTGACCTGCACACTCAAAACACGTTGAGCAACTAAACATTCATACCTGTCAGCGTCTTCAGGAGCCATGTATTGCGTCTCATGACCAGAATCATCTCCACCATGTTCTTCACGTGTAATAAGAGCCAATGTCTCCTCATCATAGTCACTAGCGGACTCATATCCACCATCCGCGGTAGCAATCATCACACGCGGAGATTTGCATTCCCTCGCATAATGACCTCCTCCCTTACAACGACGACAAATAATATCACTTGTGTGCCCTGTTGATGCCATGGAAGAAGAAGAACGCTGTGCAGGCCCCGCAGGTGCGCTCTTGGCAGATAATGGTGGTTGTGCCTGTTTTCTTGTATCACGGCTGGAGGTGGCACCGGATGGAGGTGCTGGTGCAGTTGAAGTAGAAGATGCACGTGGTGTCCATGATGAAGGTCGGCCTGCAGAAAAGTTAGTTCGCCCCAATGCTTGTCGATCCTGCACTTCACGTTCAGCTTTACAAGCAAGATGGAATAAACGAGTGATATTAGTATACTCCTTATAGTCTAGAATGGTCTGAATCTCTCTATTTAATCCACCCAGAAAACGTGCAAGCATAGCTTCATTCTCCTCAACAATACCACATCTAATCATGCCAGTTTGTAATTCCTGATAATATTCTTCTACAGAATTTTTCCCTTGTCATAAACGCTGCAATTTTTGAAGCAATTCACGTTGATAATATGGTGGAACCCAACGCGTACGCATAGCAGTTTTCAAAGCAGCCCAAGTAGTTGGAATAGGATATAATCTACAATGTTCAGACCACCATACACATGCAAAACTAGTGAAAGCACAAACAGCAGCAGCAACTCGTCTCTCCTCAGGATATTGTAAACATGTAAATCGTTGTTCAGTTTCTAACTCCCAAGTAAGATATATATCAGGAACATATCTACCCTCAAATGGTGGAATATTCAATTTCAGTTTAGGAATATGGACATCATCGCGTACCTGAGGTGGTGGTGCAGGCCTACCATTACGAATATATACCTGAGGTCGACCTGCTGGTGGTGGTACAGGTGGCTGCACGTAGTGTTGATTTTGATCAACCTCATCCTCATAATCTCCCACATAATCATCCTCCTCCGCATCAGCAGCAGGAGCCATAGAAGTATCAACAGCAGCACCAACAGTTTGGCCAAACGCAAGAGGTACACGGCTTGCTCGGCGGAGGTCTGCTTCGCGACGTGGAGGTAGTCGTTGTTGTTGTTGTTGTTGGAGAGGTGCGTTAGGTACAGCGGGTGGTGGTGGTGGAAGACGCGCGAGCAATTCATTAAACTTGTTATCGAGCTTTGTTTCGAACGTCTTCTCAAGGCTAGTGATCTTCTCCATGGCCTCTTCAAAATTGTTCAGCACATCTTGCACCTGTTCAGTCATCATTTGCTGAAACTTATCATGAAGCTCCTTGTTCGATAAATTCTCCCAGTCAATCTCGTCGGCTTGTGATCCTGGCATGGTTAGCAGCAATAGAACCACACAAGAATATGATCCTACAGACTACGAACAAGTGGTGGTGGTGGGTGTCACAAATCCGTCAAGCAAATCTCAAATTCTTACCAGTTCTGATAGAGGCAAAGGTGTCCCGTCTTTCGATGAGATGGTGGATTTCGCTTTGGTGGAAGTCGACTTTGACGATCCGACTACGAACGTGTGAGGACGTCGCGCCTTAGCAATCGCTAAACCAACTCCGAGAGGTTATTGACCACGCCGGAGCACGATCAACCTGACCACGAGGGTCTGTTTCCTGCGAGCAAACGAAGAACAAGCAAGAAACTAAGATTGCAATCTGGATATTGCGAATATAAGATGAAAGCTTTATTGATCAAGGTGGGGTTCTGTGACGCCTTTGTCTGGTCGTTGAACACAAACGAAGTACGCGAAGTTGCAGCTATGGCGAACTTTTAATCTAAACAAAACCCAAAGTCTAAACGATGCCCTAAGGGCTGTATATATGGAGGAAGAGGGGGGGGAATTTCGTGGCCCTTGGTGGAGGGGTCCGAAATCAACCCTATCTCTTGTTTCCCCACACATACGGACTCTAAAAATAGCCTATACTTATGTATTTCGAAATTACATGGGCCTGGCCCAATAATAAGGTGACGCAGCACCTAAAATAGCCTCGGGACGAAATTTATGAAGTGGCGTCTTGTATATTTCGTCCAAGGCTTCATGCACCCATTATGGTGGCTTCAAAGTCCTGAAATCATCACTTGTAACTCCGTTCTTGTTTCCCTTGCGCATGCCATCATCTCCATGCTTGTTCTTGCTCCAATGTTCATCCTTCTCCAAGCTAGGCCCTTCATTTGTAAGCAACCCTAATGTTCTTGTTTCCCTGGAAATCTCACCGAGCAACCTGGAAATCTCACCGAGCAACCTGGAAATCTGATACCACTTGATGAGGACATCAATACAATTGTTACACCCACAGCCCCTGCTGCTATACATACTGGACCAATTACTAGAGCTCGTGCACGCCAACTAAATTACCAGGTACTTTCGTTTCTTGGTAATGATTCTAATGTTCATGAGAATATGATGCTGCCTAAATTGGATACATTTGTTTTGCTTACAAATGAAGGGCCTAGCTTGGAGAAGGATGAACATTGGAGCAAGAACAAGCATGGAGATGATGGCATGCGCAAGGGGAACAAGAACGGAGTTACAAGTGATGATTTCAGGACTTTGAAGCCACCATAATGGGTGCATGAAGCCTTGGACGAAATATACAAGATGCCACCTCATAAATTTCGTCCCGAGGCTATTTTAGGTGCTGCGTCACCTTATTATTGGGCCAGGCCCATGTAATTTCGAAATACATAAGTATAGGCTATTTTTAGAGTCCGTATGTGTGGGGAAACAAGAGATAGGGTTGATTTCGGACTCCTCCACCAAGGGCCACGAAATTCCCCCCCTCTTCCTCCATATATACAGCCCTTAGGGCATCGTTTAGACTTTGGGTTTTGTTTAGATTAAAAGTTCGCCATAGCTGCAACTTCGCGTACTTCGTTTGTGTTCAACGACCAGACAAAGGCGTCACAGAACCCCACCTTGATCAATAAAGCTTTCATCTTATATTCGCAATATCCAGATTGCAATCTTAGTTTCTTGCTTGTTCTTCGTTTGCTCGCAGGAAACAGACCCTCGTGGTCAGGTTGATCGTGCTCGGGCATGGTCAATAACCTCTCGGAGTTGGTTTAGCGATTGCTAAGGCGCGACGTCCTCGCACGTTCGTAGTCGGATCGTCAAAGTCGACTTCCACCAAAGCGAAATCCACCATCTCATCGAAAGACGGGACACCTTTGCCTCTATCAACTTTGATCACACCACCTATTTTAGAGGACTACGTTGATAATTTGACTTTGCCATGTGATCAAACAACTGAAATACCAACAATTTTGAGTGCACCCATTAAATTAACTATTGATGCAAAAGAACCAATGTTTAATCATTTTGATATGACCTCTAATCTTGGTGATGATTCTGTGTTGAATGACTTATTGCATGTTTGCTTATTTAAGCATGTTGTAGCATGTAAATTTGATGCAAGTAAGGTTTATTCACCAATGTTGGGATGGTTTAATGATGAACATTGTCAATCTTTTGAAATGAATAAGAGCTTCACTTATATGTGCAAACTGAGTTGCAATATTTTCATGCCTTCTACTTCTTGTGCTAATTTTTTGGCTTTAGATTTTATGAACTATGCAAGTTACTCATCTATTCATGTGTCATATATGCAAAAATCAAGGGAAGTAAAAATGGATGACATATACATATACAACATGTACACCTTGTCTCTTTTGTTAGCCACATTTCAGATTAAGCAACGCCGAGGACGGCTTTATTTTCAAGAAGGGGAGGATGATGAGGACATGACTATCTTGGATATGACCAAAAATATTGCATATATGCATATTTGTCAGGTGATTTCTAGTGCAAACTATTCAATAATCTATTTATGTTATCCAGAACAAAAATACTTCACACACTTTTATGTTTTGTCTAATTGCAGGTGTATGGGACATTTGTACAATCCACATATGAAGATAAGGAAGAAAGAGATGTTTATTTGCTGTCCAAAAAGTTCTCTCACGTCACTTTTGGCCCAAGAGAAGATAGAGTCCAAGTCTCTCACGTTCTGGATTCAGATTCGGACTGCACAGACATACCTGACTCAAATCGCACACAAGTTTTTCATACGGACTCCGAATTGGGTGATTCTTTTTTTGTTGGAAACTAGATTTCGTGCACTTTCCAACCCAATTGGAATTACCTTCAAATTCGTCCGTAGCGTTGAGTTGTGGACGAAACAATCTGATGCTGCAGCAGAATCCGAGTCAAACAACAAGTCCAAAGGTGTTACATCACCTCCACTTGGGCCCATTGGCCTTGTACGACCTAGATTTAGTTTTAGGCTGCCTTGGGACGTCCTCCCACCTCCTTGGCCGCCACCCCTTGCTCCTATATAAGTAGATCCATCTAGTAGCTTTTCCTTGGGATTTGTTTAGTTAAAAGTTAGCCATTGCAACTTCGTGTACTTCGTTTGTGTCCAACGACCAGACCAAGACCGCTTACGGATCCCCACCATTATCAATACCTCATATATATTTGCAATATTCAGATTGCTTTATCATATTCTTGCTCGTTCTTCGATTGCTTGCAGGAATAGACCTTCGTGGTCAGGCTGACCGTGCTTCCGGCATCGTCAGTAACCTCAGGAGATTGGTTTAGCGATTGCTAAGGCGCAACGTCGTGCATGTTTGTAGTCGGATCGTCAAAGTCGTCTCCACCAAATCGATAGTTATCATCTCATCGAAAGATCGGGACCCTCGCCTCTATCACGTCTCTTACGCTTAAAATTCCTGGTCCACGTGGCATCATTTCATTAAAAGGTCGCCTGAGACCCCGGACACGGCTGGACGAGTCCGGAATAAATAAGCTAGGGGCTACCTAGCCGCACACCCCTTCACAAGGGTTTGTACATATAAGCCATAATGAGCTAGCATAGGCCCAGCTTTATTAATCTATATTTCAATTTTTTATGCACTTTCTCGCATGATTTCTTTTCAAACTAAGTTCCTCTGTTTTTACAGATGAACAGCGTGCACACCCGTCCAGGTTACGGCACAACGGAGACACAGGCGCAGACGTGCAGTAGGGACCCGTTGCAAGGACTCTTTTCAGACTAAGACCCTACGTAAACCTTTCTTACTGTCTCCTGTTGCTATAATCCCCTGGTTTCTCATTATAACCAGAGTGGAGACTGGTGTTTTGGCATCGGCCGCGCCAGAAGAACTTGCCCGTACCTGGACACAAGGGGCTTAGGGCATTGTTTTGCCCGCTATTGTAAAGACCGAACACCTTCGGGAGTGTTCGGCGTCTCGAGTTAGGCCTTATATGCATTAGCTCCGAATCATATCTTTGGTCAAATGTTGGGTTTGCCCGGCTCCTGTGTTTTGCTGCCTTACGTTCCGTATCATCGGCTAACGCGGCACCAGGAGAACTACTGCGATTGTGCCCCAGTTCGGCTGGGCGAGCACCTCAGTAGAGAAAGCCGAAAACTGACTGTCATGATACAGCGAGAGACTGGTCAACCACTCGATCGACCATGGGAATGTTTAGAATTCCTCCGCTTTGACGAAGGGCCGTTTCCCGGTCAGGCACATATGCGCCCCAAATTCGGAGAGCGCGGTGCCCCCAGGGGCTATGTCATAGCCCCACCCTCGAACTCCATGGCTAAGTGAAAGTGATAAAGCATTATAGTCCGATTGCCTCGTTTGCTACGCTACCACCTCCTTTACAGGACCGAGACGTCGGATTAAGTGTGAAAACGCGCTATTTTTTGTGAACACCCCCGCACCTTGTGCATGGGGGCTGAAGCCGACGACTGCCATCTTTCAGGTTATACACACGTATACATGAACGGCCGCATAGGAGATATTCTATTACTTGAACGCACAAGTATAAAAGGCGCTTACATCATAAATATTGTTTTACATCATAAAAACGTTCATTCAAACGTAACATTTTTTGAGCACTGTGACTCTATTACACGAGCACCACGCAGCACTTCGCTAAAATAGTGCTCGGCGGGTAACCGGTTATCGTCCGAACCCGGGGTCGCAACAGTGGTGGCATCCATCTCTATCCAATGTGTCTTCACACGGGCGAGTGCCATTCGCGCACCCTCTATGCAGGCCGACCGCTTCATCGCCTTGATATGCGGCACCGCCCCAAGAAATTGCTGCAATAAGCCAAAGTAACTCTTCGGCTCGGGCCTATCCGGCCAGACTTGGGTCACTATATCCGTCATAGCAAGCCCGGATAACCTATTTAGCTCAGCCCACTCGGCCAAACGGTCGGTCAGCGGAAGTGAACACTCCGGACTACGGAATTGAGACCAAAATAGCTCTTCCGTCTTGTGATCCTTCTGGCTTCGAAAATGCACAACGGCATCTGCCGCACTCGCTGCTAAGTCCATATAAGGGTCCTCTGGACCCCACAGTTAGCCCAGCTGAGCATACTTTGGATCCGTAAACCTTCGGCGCAGCAGAAAAGGCTTGCCAGCTACAATATCTCCGGCCTGGCGCATCTCTTCCTTTATAGCCCGCATTGCAGAGCGGGCATCCTTGGCTTCGGCGGTGGCCTTCCCCAGGTCCTCTTGCCCTGCTAGGCGCTCCTTCCCAAGAGCCTCATTGCGGTCGGTAGCATCTTTTAACTTCACGGCCATTTCGGCCATCTCTTCCCTGCTCCGGCAGTGTGCGACCCTTTCGGCCGCTAACTCCTCGGCCGCCCTCGAGGCCGCCGCATTACTCCTTCTGGCCTGCTCCTTGGCTTGAGCAAGTTCGGCCCGAAGGCTCTCCACAGCAGCGGCACTATCTGCATTTCACACACATGTTGTAAGGAGCTGGCTTCGACTCCCTTACCAAGTGACCGCACAGAAACACTTACCTTGCGACTCATCAAGTCGCCTGTTGACCAGCGTGATGTCCGCATCCGCAACAGCGAGTTGCCGCTTTAGTTCAGCAACTCCATCAGTCCGCCTGGCCCCCGGACGACCCGCCACCTGCATCGGCACAGCGGGAATTTAAACCTGCGATTTTGATCCTCGGCACGCTGTCGATTTCGACAACCTACCGAGTCTCAGGGGCTACTATCTATACAGGGCGCATTCTATATGCAAAACTGTTAAAAGGTGTGTCATTTTTACGTACCTCAAACCCCGCCAGCAAACTCCTGACGACATTATGCAACCCACCTTCGGCGGACGAAATCCTTTCAATCACCATGCTCATCAATGCGTGGTGATTTTCTGAGATAGACGCCTTCTCAAGCAGATCCTTCAGCTGTACACCAATTGGCGCCGAACTATCCGGCTTTGCCAAACCAGGGGGCTCCCTCCGTGACGACACTTCAGGCTCGTCTGCCCTATCCGACGGCGCCCCGGACGGAGGCGTCTCGCTCTCCATCATCTCCGGACGAAGGTCCCCCGAAGACGAGCTCATTTGCGAAGGACGGAGATCCGAACTACAAGGTAAAAACTTTAGTTATCCTCAGAAGCATAAATAGGGATGTCCCTTATGATAAAACTCCTTTCTTTCTACTTACGGCTCATTGGAGGGCTGATTCTTTAAGGGAGATTGTGCGGCCGGGGCCTCCCCGGACGCAGGACCCTCTGGCGAAGATTTCTTCCCCCGTTTAGGGGCTTTTGCCCCCGGGTCCTCGGAGGCAGTCCTCCTCTCCCCTTGGAGGGAGGGATTCTCGATCCCCCCCCTCTTTCAATAGCCTCCTTAGGCGAGGCAGTAGCTTTCCTGCTTTCCCCTTCGCCTACCTCTGGAGGCGCAACCTCAAGCATCCGGACCAGCACGGAATCCGGCGCGGTCTCGGGGAGGGGGGCCGGACACCATATCAATTTTGCTTCCGCTATCCACTCCTGTTTAGAAGGAAGTTGGTCATAAGGCGAATCGTCGAAAGGCAAAGAAACGGTATATCCGGACTTGGAACTACTTACTTGAGTATCCAGGCGATTGCAGTTTAGGCCAACATCCTCGGTCAATTCCGGACGCGCCTCTTGCGATCCGAAGAATAATTTGTACATCTCCAGGGGTGTCATACTGATGAGGACATCAATACCATTGTTACACCCACAGCCCCTACTGCTACATATACGGGACCAATTACTAGAGCTCGCGCACGCCAATTAAATTATCAGGTACTTTCGTTTCTTGGTAATGATTCTAATGTTCATGAGAATATGATGCTGCCTAAATTGGATACATTTGTTTTGCTTACAAATGAAGGGCCTAGCTTGGAGAAGGATGAACATTGGAGCAAGAACAAGCATGGAGATGATGCCATGCGCAAGGGGAACAAGAACGGAGTTACAAGTGATGATTTCAGGACTTTGAAGCCACCATAATGGGTGCATGAAGTGATAGAGGCGGGGTGTCCCGATCTTTCGATGAGATGATAACTATCGATTTGGTGGAGAAGACTTTGACGATCTGACTACAAACATGCACGATGTTGCGCCTTAGCAATCGCTAAACCAATCTCCTGAGGTTACTGACAATGCTGGAAGCACGGTCAGCCTGACCACGAAGGTCTATTCCTGCAAGCAATCGAAGAACGAGCAAGAGTATGATAAAGCAATCTGAATATTGCAAATATATATGAAGTATTGATAATGGTGGGGATCCGGAAGCGGTCTTGGTCTGGTCGTTGGACACAAACGAAGTACACGAAGTTGCAATGGCTAACTTTTAACTAAACAAATCCCAAGGAAAAGCTACTAGATGGATCTACTTATATAGGAGCAAGGGGTGGCGGCCAAGGAGGTGGGAGGACGTCCCAAGGCAGCCTAAAACTAAATCTAGGTCGTACAAGGCCAATGGGCCCAAGTGGAGGTGATGTAACACCTTTGGACTTGTAGTTTGACTCGGATTCTGCTGCAGCATCAGATTGTTTCGTCCACAACTCAACGCTCCGGACGAATTTGAAGGTGATTCCAATTGGGTTGGAAAGTGCACGAAATCTAGTTTCCAACAAAAAAAATCACCCAATTCGGAGTCCGTATGAAAAACTTGTGTGCGTTTTGAGTCAGGTATGTCTGTGCAGTCCGAATCTGAATCCAGAACGTGAGAGACTTGGACTCTATCTTCTCTTGGGCCAAAAGTGACGTGAGAGAACTTTTTGGACAGAAAATAAACATCTCTTTCTTCCTTATCTTCATATGTGGATTGTACAAATGTCCCATACACCTGCAATTAGACAAAACACAAAAGTGTGTGAAGTATTTTTGTTCTGGATAACATAAATAGATTATTGAATAGTTTGCACTAGAAATCACCTGACAAATATGCATATATGCAATATTTTTGGTCATATCCAAGATAGTCATGTCCTCATCATCCTCCCCTTCTTGAAAATAAAGCCGTCCTCGGCGTTGCTTAATCTGAAATGTGGCTAACAAAAGAGACAAGGTGTACATGTTGTATATGTATATGTCATCCATTTTTACTTCCCTTGATTTTTGCATATATGACACATGAATAGATGAGTAACTTGCATAGTTCATAAAATCTAAAGCCAAAAAATTAGCACAAGAAGTAGAAGGCATGAAAATATTGCAACTCAGTTTGCACATATAAGTGAAGCTCTTATTCATTTCAAAAGATTGACAATGTTCATCATTAAACCATCCCAACATTGGTGAATTGATGAGGACATCAATACAACTGTTACACCCACAGCCCCTGCTGCTATACATACTGGACCAATTACTAGAGCTCGTGCACGCCAACTAAATTACCAGGTACTTTCGTTTCTTGGTAATGATTCTAATGTTCATGAGAATATGATGCTGCCTAAATTGGATACATTTGTTTTGCTTACAAATGAAGGGCCTAGCTTGGAGAAGGATGAACATTGGAGCAAGAACAAGCATGGAGATGATGGCATGCGCAAGGGGAACAAGAACGGAGTTACAAGTGATGATTTCAGGACTTTGAAGCCACCATAATGGGTGCATGAAGCCTTGGACGAAATATACAAGATGCCACTTCATAAATTTCGTCCCGAGGCTATTTTAGGTGCTGCGTCACCTTATTATTGGGCCAGGCCCATGTAATTTCGAAATACATAAGTATAGGCTATGTTTAGAGTCCGTATGTGTGGGGAAACAAGAGATAGGGTTGATTTCGGACCCCTCCACCAAGGGCCACGAAATTCCCCCCTCTTCCTCCATATATACAGCCCTTAGGGCATCGTTTAGACTTTGGGTTTTGTTTAGATTAAAAGTTCGCCATAGCTGCAACTTCGCGTACTTCGTTTGTGTTCAACGACCAGACAAAGGCGTCACAGAACCCCACCTTGATCAATAAAGCTTTCATCTTATATTCGCAATATCCAGATTGCAATCTTAGTTTCTTGCTTGTTCTTCGTTTGCTCGCAGGAAACAGACCCTCGTGGTCAGGTTGATCGTGCTCCGGCGTGGTCAATAACCTCTCGGAGTTGGTTTAGCGATTGCTAAGGCGCGACGTCCTCGCACGTTCGTAGTCGGATCGTCAAAGTCGACTTCCACCAAAGCGATATCCATCATCTCATCAAAAGACGGGACACCTTTGCCTCTATCATATATTGAATGGGAGTTCGACATAAAAAATATATTTGCTTCCCATAATTTCAATGAACATAAAAAGGTTAAGGTTGTAGTTGGTTCTTTCACTGGTTATGCTTTGGTTTGGTGGAGTGAAAATTGTCGGTTACACCCTGATTATATACCTACTACTTGGGATGATTTGAAACTTGCCATGCGACATACTTTCGTCCCTGCTTATTATACTCGTGACATGATTAAAAAGTTGCAACACTTAAAACAAGGTAGTGAAACTGTAACAAAATATTATGATGATTTACAAACTACCTTGTTGCATTCCTCTTTAGAAGAAAGTGAAGATGATTTTATGGATAGATTTTGGGGAGGATTAAACCGTGATATTCAAGAGATACTAATTCATGAAGAGTGTTATCCTATGGACCATTTGTTTCATCTTGCTTGCAAAGCTGAACAGGAAATAAAACGACGTGTTGGCCACGAGGAGAACAAGCGCACGGTGCACATTCCAAGAGTTGATATGATTGTTCCTTCAACTACTAGGCATACTATGACAACCACATCCGTTGTTGTCAGGACTACATCACCTCCACCATGTGACACATCGCCCCGAGAGTGGCTACATCATCTGAGTTGATCATAAGAGGTAATGACAAAGGTACTGATCTTCCATCTCTACATGAGAATGATGAATGCCTTGTCAATTTGAATGCACCATCTGATGAGCTACCCACTACTTTGATCACACCACCTATTTTAGAGGACTACGTTGATAATTTGACTTTGCCATGTGATCAAACAACTGAAATACCAACAATTTTGAGTGCACCCATTGAATTAACTATTGATGCAAAAGAACCAATGTTCAATCATTTTGATATGACCTCTAATCTTGGTGATGATTCTGTGTTGAATGACTTATTGCATGTTTGCTTATTTAAGCATGTTGTAGCATGTAAATTTGATGCAAGTAAGGTTTATTCACCAATGTTGGGATGGTTTAATGATGAACATTGTCAATCTTTTGAAATGAATAAGAGCTTCACTTATATGTGCAAACTGAGTTGCAATATTTTCATGCCTTCTACTTCTTGTGCTAATTTTTTGGCTTTAGATTTTATGAACTATGCAAGTTACTCATCTATTCATGTGTCATATATGCAAAAATCAAGGGAAGTAAAAATGGATGACATATACATATACAACATGTACACCTTGTCTCTTTTGTTAGCCACATTTCAGATTAAGCAACGCCGAGGACGGCTTTATTTTCAAGAAGGGGAGGATGATGAGGACATGACTACCTTGCATATGACAAAAAATATTGCATATATGCATATTTGTCAGGTGATTTCTAGTGCAAACTATTCAATAATCTATTTATGTTATCCAGAACAAAAATACTTCACACACTTTTGTGTTTTGTCTAATTGCAGGTGTATGGGACATTTGTACAATCCACATATGAAGATAAGGAAGAAAGAGATGTTTATTTGCTGTCCAAAAAGTTTTCTCACGTCACTTTTGGCCCAAGAGAAGATAGAGTCCAAGTCTCTCACGTTCTGGATTCAGATTCGGACTGCACAGACACACCTGACTCAAAACGCACACAAGTTTTTCATACGGACTCCGAATTGGGTGATTCTTTTTTTGTTGGAAACTAGATTTCGTGCACTTTCCAACCCAATTGGAATCACCTTCAAATTCGTCCGGAGCGTTGAGTTGTGGACGAAACAATCTGATACTGCAGCAGAATCCGAGTCAAACTACAAGTCCAAAGGTGTTACATCACCTCCACTTGGGCCCATTGGCCTTGTACGACCTAGATTTAGTTTTAGGCTGCCTTGGGACGTCCTCCCACCTCCTTGGCCGCCACCCCTTGCTCCTATATAAGTAGATCCATCTAGTAGCTTTTCCTTGGGATTTGTTTAGTTAAAAGTTAGCCATTGCAACTTCGTGTACTTCGTTTGTGTCCAACGACCAGACCAAGACCGCTTACGGATCCCCACCTTTATCAATACTTCATATATACTCGCAATATTCGGATTGCTTTTATCATATTCTTGCTTGTTCTTCGATTGCTTGCAGGAATAGACCTTCGTGGTCAGGTTGATTGTGCTCCGGCGTGGTCAATAACCTCTCGGAGTTGGTTTAGCGATTGCTAAGGCACAACGTCGTGCACGTTTGTAGTTGGATCGTCAAAGTCATCTCCACCAAATCGATAGTTATCATCTCATCGAAAGATCGGGACACCTCGCCTCTATCAACTTTCTTCTAAAGAGGAATGCAACAAGGTAGTTTGTAAATCATCATAATATTTTGTTACAGTTTCACTACCTTGTTTTAAGTGTTGCAACTTTTTAATCATGTCACGAGTATAATAAGCAGGGACGGAAGTATGTCGCATGGCAAGTTTCAAATCATCCCAAGTAGTAGGTATATAATCAGGGTGTAACCGACAATATTCACTCCACCAAACCAAAGCATAACCAGTGAAAGAACCAACCGCAACCTTAACCTTTTTATGTTCATTGAAATTATGGGAAGCAAATATATTTTTTATGTCGAACTCCCATTCAATATATAAAGCAGGTTTAAAACGGCCATTAAATGGTGGTATAGATACATTAACCTGATCATGTGCATTTGGATGTTTGTGCACCTCTCGTGACGGTTGTGGTATTTGCAAAGGTGGTGGCACGTCTCCCGCGATCGACAAAGCCCATGAATTGACTCTGGATCCTGTCATGATTAGTAGAACAAGAAATAAAACCCAAAAATATTGTTCCTATAACTACTAGGATGTGGTGGTAAAACGCTCACAGTAAAGCAAATATCAATGTCTTACAAATTCTTACCATGCAGCAGGCGGTGATCGGCAACCAACGGTGTCAAGTAACTCCGAATATTGAGTAAAGCGATTGCCAGGGGAGCGTACGTATACACGGTGTGGAAATATGTGGATCTGGGTTGGCTATATATGGTAGCAAAAGATTAGCAATAATCAATTCAAAGATGCAATGTTGAATAAACGCTCAACGATGGTACTGTGCTGGTCCTAGGCTAGACCGGACTAGAGACGCGAGCCTAGAACACTAATGAGGTCACGGCGTAGCACAACTAGCATCAATGAAGGATACTAAGTAGCTCTTGACAGCAAGATATAAGTGAAGATCACAACGGCAGTGAAGATAATGATGAAAAACAACTGCCAAGCAGGATATACAACAACTCTCTCTCCAACTTTCCTCTTGAAAAGTTTGAGACAATTTTCTGATAAATTCTTTCAAAGAATGCTACTAACTCAAGCTTTCCAATGCAAAAAGAATCACTCAATTCCGAGTTGATATGAGGAGTCAAAGAATTCTAAAACTGGCCTGAAAAATTGGAACAAGCTGTATTCACGAACTTCGGAGGGCAAAAAGACCTATTTAAAAGCCGATTTTGAGGTGTCAAATATTGAACTAGCTTATGCAACTATTTAGATGCGGCTCGTCGCTATATTCAATTTGAGTACTCACGGAGCCAAAACGGACTTCGTATGAGGAAGATACACCTGTTTTACTGAACAATGCGCAAAACAGATTCCAATCCGAATTCAGTTACGAGATTGATTCTAGATAGATCCAATTTTTTTCTTCTCTTTTTTTTTTCTCACGCTTTTTTTTCTTCTCTCTCTTTTTCTTTCCTTTTTTTCTCTTTTTTTTCTCTATCTTTTTTTTTCTCCCTCTTTCCAAGACAAACTAGATAAGATGCAGATTGGATCAGGTGAAGATGTGAATGACCTCAACTATGATTATGACAATGAACAGTGCATAGCACGTGGTGGAAATTAATAGATGGAATGGTGGACAGCGGAACGGATAATGATGCAGCGGCGGCGTGACTAATGTGAACAGAACTCGAAACTCTAAAGGAACTAGACACTAAGACCAGCAACTGACACGACGATGCAACCGATAATTCAACTATGCAAGCAATGAATAGAAAATTGCAAAGGCTCAGACTGGCTTGGATAAAGGATGAACATATCTAACTTTTTTTTGTGGCTTTTTCTTGGACAATAGGTAAGAAAATAAATCTAATCTAAGAAAAACTGGAAATTCTCACCGAGCAACCTGAAAACTGATACCACTTGATAGAGGCGGGGTGTCCCGATCTTTCGATGAGATGATAACTATCGATTTGGTGGAGAAGACTTTGACGATCCGACTACAAACGTGCACGATGTTGCGCCTTAGCAATCGCTAAACCAATCTCCTGAGGTTACTGACAATGCTGGAAGCACGGTCAGCCTGACCACGAAGGTCTATTCCTGCAAGCAATCGAAGAACGAGCAAGAGTATGATAAAGCAATCTGAATATTGCAAATATATATGAAGTATTGATAATGGTGGGGATCCGGAAGCGGTCTTGGTCTGGTCGTTGGACACAAACGAAGTACACGAAGTTGCAATGGCTAACTTTTAACTAAACAAATCCCAAGGAAAAGCTACTAGATGGATCTACTTATATAGGAGCAAGGGGTGGCGGCCAAGGAGGTGGGAGGACGTCCCAAGGCAGCCTAAAACTAAATCTAGGTCGTACAAGGCCAATGTGCCCAAGTGGAGGTGATGTAACACCTTTGGACTTGTAGTTTGTCTCGGATTCTGCTGCAGCATCAGATTGTTTCGTCCACAACTCAACGCTCCGGACGAATTTGAAGGTGATTCCAATTGGGTTGGAAAGTGCACGAAATCTAGTTTCCAACAAAAAAAGAATCACCCAATTCGGAGTCCGTATGAAAAACTTGTGTGCGTTTTGAGTCAGGTGTGTCTGTGCAGTCCGAATCTGAATCCAGAACGTGAGAGACTTGGACTCTATCTTCTCTTGGGCCAAAAGTGACGTGAGAAAACTTTTTGGACAGCAAATAAACATCTCTTTCTTCCTTATCTTCATATGTGGATTGTACAAATGTCCCATACACCTGCAATTAGACAAAACACAAAAGTGTGTGAAGTATTTTTGTTCTGGATAACATAAATAGATTATTGAATAGTTTGCACTAGAAATCACCTGACAAATATGCATATATGCAATATTTTTTGTCATATCCAAGGTAGTCATGTCCTCATCATGAAGCCATGGCCGAAATATACAAGATGCCACTTCATAAATTTCGTCCCGAGGCTATTATAGGTGCTGCATCACCTTTTTATTGGACCAGGCCCATGTAATTTCGAAATACATAAGTATAGGCTATTTTTAGAGTCCGTATGTGTGGGGAAACAAGAGATAGGGTTGATTTCGGACCCCTCCACCAAGGGCCACGAAATTCCCCCTCTCTTCCTCCATATATACAGCCCTTAGGGCACCGTTTAGACTTTGGGTTTTGTTTAGATTAAAAGTTCGCCATAGCTGCAACTTCGCGTACTTTGTTTGTGTTCAATGACCAGACAAAGGCGTCACAGAACCCCACCTTGATCAATAAAGCTTTCATCTTATATTTGCAATATCCAGATTGCAATCTTAGTTTCTTGCTTGTTCTTCGTTTGCTCGCAGGAAACAGACCCTCGTGGTCAGGTTGATCGTGCTCCGGCGTGGTCAATAACCTCTCGGAGTTGGTTTAGCGATTGCTAAGGCGCGACGTCCTCGCACGTTCATAGTCGGATCGTCAAAGTCGACTTCCACCAAAGCGATATCCATCATCTCATCGAAAGACGGGACACCTTTGCCTCTATCACATACCCATGAAGTGTTGAAGAATCTGTGGGCCCTCCGGATTGAACTCCCACAGCCGGAGAGGGCGGCGTTTGCAGGGCGGGAGACGCCTAATCACCATAACCTGCATTACCACCACCATATGAACCTCCCTCGTTTGGAGATCTCGAATCCGGCCCTGCAGAAGGGGCACGTCCTTTGACGGCCCCCAGTTGAGCCCTTGGTTGATCCACGACATCAACCGTCGTGGAGGTCCCGGGCGGAATAAGGGCGGCGGCTTTTGTTTGCGGCCCCTCATAACGGTAATATAGAACCACTCTTCCTGCCACGGGCCGAGCTCCTCTTGGAAGGAGCCAGCGGGCCACGGGGCATCGGCCCTCCTACTTATGGCCGCCCCGCCGCACTCCGCTTGACGCCCCCCGATCATCTTCGGCGCCACATTGAAGGTCTTCAGCCACAGGCCGAAGTGAGGGGTGACGCAGAGGAAGGCTTCGCAGACTACAATAAATGCGGAAATATGGAGGATGGACTCCGGAGCCAAATCGTGGAATTCCAACCCATAGTAAAACATGAGCCCTCTCACAAAAGGATCTATCGGGAAGCCTAAACCCCGACGGAGGTGGGATACAAAAACGACATACTCGCCGGGCTCGGGGGTGGGGATGGCCTGCCCTTCGGCAGGCAACCTGTGCGAAATCTCATAAGCCAGGTACTTGGCCTCCCGCAGCTTTAGCACGTCCTCCTCCGTTGATGAGGACATCAATACCATTGTTACACCCACAGCCCCTACTGCTACATATACGGGACCAATTACTAGAGCTCGCGCACGCCAATTAAATTATCAGGTACTTTCGTTTCTTGGTAATGATTCTAATGTTCATGAGAATATGATGCTGCCTAAATTGGATACATTTGTTTTGCTTACAAATGAAGGGCCTAGCTTGGAGAAGGATGAACATTGGAGCAAGAACAAGCATGAAGATGATGCCATGCGCAAGGGGAACAAGAACGGAGTTACAAGTGATGATTTCAGGACGTTGAAGCCACCATAATGGGTGCATGAAGCCTTGGACGAAATATACAAGATGCCACTTCATAAATTTCGTCCCGAGGCTATTATAGGTGCTGCATCACCTTTTTATTGGGCCAGGCCCATGTAATTTCGAAATACATAGGTATATGCTATTTTTAGAGTCCGTATGTGTGGGGAAACAAGAGATAGGGTTGATTTCGGACCCCTCCACCAAGGGCCACGAAATTCCCCCTCTCTTCCTCCATATATACATGTCAGGACCCCGACTCGATGTCACATCGATCTAGCCGGTAACACCTCATATCACTTTGCGGCCTCACGCACGGTATCCCCACGGGTGTCGCCTTACCTTTGCCCGGGACCATTTGCGCATTTTGGCTCACGTATATGATAGTGTCGCTAGCATCCATATGATAAGGAGCCCGGGCTGACATGACTAGTCGTAAACCCAAAGTGGCACAGACTTACAGGGACAGGCATCCATGACCCAGCTTCGAACGTGTCGGTCATCAGCAAGTGGGTCCGGGCTGTAGCACTGGGCTAGCAGGACTCCGGTAAACCGGGCTGTAGCGGGCTAACGGGACTCCGGTACTCAAAGCGTGACATTTCCCCGAAGGGACAGACACAGGAACGAAGAAGGACACATGCCGGCCAGCCTAAGTGTTCCAGAGCAGTAGCAAGCTACCATGGCTCAGCGGTAACACTAGGAGACATTTCCCGGTAAGAGAGGCTACTAAGGATAAACAACTAGATAGTCAGATCCCACACATACCAAGCATTTCAATCATACACAGAATATGCTCGATATGTGCAAATACAACGAAGCATCACAACATGACTCTACGACACAAGTACTTTATTTAAGGCTCAGGGAGCCATACATAGCATACACAAAGGTACGGGTCCCACGACCCAACATACAAGTCATACAGTCATACAAACCAGCAGCGGAAGTAACTTGTCTGAGTACAGACAACTAGTAAAATAAAAGAGGCTTGGAAAGCCTAACTAAACTATGTGGTCCTTCACAAGCTCAGGGTCACCACCTGGGTCTTTAGCCTACTCGTTGATGTCAACGTCTACATAGAACCCATCAGAAGGGGTTGCAGCGTCTTCTGTAAAAATGTAGATTATAGCAACATGAGTACAAAGGTACTCAGCAAGACTTACATCAGATCCTACATACATGCATATTATCAAGAAGGTTTGGTGGAGTTATTGCAGCAAGCCAGCTTTGACTCTTGGCTAGACTATCCTACGATACTCCAACTTGAAATGGTTTTGCGCACACGAGTCCACTACTCACCACTTCAATACACTACCGAGGATCCGCCTCCGTCTTCCTACGGAAGAGCCATCCTCGGCACTCACACTTATCTTGAGGCTTTTAGTAGTTTCAATTTACTTGTCTATGAACTGTATAGGCAACCAAGTAGTCCTTTACCGCGGACGCGGCTATTCGAATAGATCATGTTAACCCTGCAGGGGTGTACTTCTTCATACACGCTCTCACCACTTACCGTCGTTTACACGACATGTACTCGGCAACCTTCAAGCGGAAGCCCAACGTGGGTGTCGGCCACGACCTACCTAACCACCTAAGCCTCCAGTCCAGGTTTATCGCCTATCCAGGTTCCATCCGCAGGGAGTCCGGCCGAGGTTTCCCATACGGCCCCGAACGATGTGAACAGGGTTCCCGAGATACCTAACGGGTATTCGGTACACCGTGCCACGTACCTACCGCATCACAGCCCACCCCTACAGTCAGCGCTGTCCACGGCCTCCAGTAGGCTACAAACACCAGAAACTACTTGCAACTCCTGGACGGAGAACTAGGGTGAATAAGAAGCCGAGAGGGTCCATTGGTTTTGGGCCCAATGCATGGTAGTAGCTGATTCTTAAATCACACATACAGATCTCAGTGCTTAAGGTCGGCTTCAATGAAACAACCCACCATGTACTCCTACATGGCCTCTCATCGATACCTTTACCAAATCGTGTTCACCACACCACTCTCATTACCGACATAAACATTTCACTCTAGCCCATCACCCAGATGAACCAGACCTGACACGACTCTAAGCATAGCAGGCATAGCAAGGTAGGAACAACACATGCATATGGCTCAATCAACTCCTACACATGCTAGTGGGTTTCATCTAGTTACTGTGGCAATGACAGGTCATGCAGAGGAAATGGGTTCAACTACCGTAGCACACAGCAGTTTGAAACGCGTTGTCTTAATGCAGTAAAAGAGAGCAGGAGCGAGAACATGGGATTGTATCGATATGATCAAATGGTTGGTTGCTTGCCTGATGGTTCGATGCACTGATACGGTTCTTCGCTAGGGTAATCACGGTACTCCTCGGAGGCAGAACCTGTCGTAAAGGACACCGATACACAACCATCACCAAACAATGTGCAACAATATGATGCATGCATGAAACATGGCAATATGAGTGTGTTGGGCTAATGCAACTAAAACAAGAAGGGTTTGAACAAATTTGAATCAAAGATTCAAATTTCAAACTCAAACATGGCCTTTTAAAGTGCTTTTCCTTGTTCTGCTTAAAACATCAATTTAACTTGTTTGATCATGCATGAAAATAGTACAGATGGATAGATTGGATTTTTCTGATCATTTTTCATATATAATTTGTCTGATTTGGAGTTACAGAATAAAAGTTATGAATTTTTGAAGTTTAAATAATATTCTGGAATTCCTGATTTAAATTAAATCCAGAAATATATATATTGCGCCAGCATGACGTCAGCATGACGTCAGTGGTCAACTGCGGCTGGCTGAGGTCAAACCTGACGTGTGGGGTCCACACGTCAGTGACAGGGGGGTTAAACAGGGTTAGTTTAATCCTAATTAGGAATTAGTGGCGCTGGGGCCCACTGGTCAGTGTCAGGGGGGGTAGTTAGTTTAACTAATTCGGTTAGTGCTAATCCTAATTAGCTAACAGGGCTGGGCCCACCTGTCAGGGACACAGGGGGGGTCCAGTCGTGGTCAAGGTGGGTCAAACCCACCGGCGACATGACACCGACGAGGCCCGAGACGGCGGCGCGATGCGGAAACGCGCTACAGGGCACGGGCGAGGCCGTGCTTGGGCTCGTTGGAGAGTCCTTGCTCCCGCGCGTCGAACGGTGGTGGTGGCCGTGCCTGAGGTGGCCGGTACCGACGACGGCGAGCTTGTGAGCGGCGGCCGGAGTTCGGCCAACGGCGGGTTAGGCGATGCAGGGCGCTAGGGGAGGCGTTGGTGCGTGCTACGTGCTCCTGGTGAGGTGTGGAGCACGATGGTGTGCTCGGCTTCGAGCTACAACGGCTCCAGCCACGGCGGCGACGAGGCACGGCGGCGGCGAGCTTCGGAGCTCAAGGGGGCGGCAGCTGCAGGATGCTAGGGACGACGGGGCAAGGGGGAATCGGGTCAGTGGCTCACCGCGGAGCTGCAGGGATGGTTAGCGGGCTCGGGGACGTCCGGTAGCTCTCGATTCGACGGCGACGATCTCCGGTGGCCGAGGAGGGGAACGGCGACGTGGGCGGCGATGCAGGGCTTCCGGAGGGGCTTGGCTTGGTGGGGAGGAAGAGGGGGTCGCGGCGGAGCTCCTGAGCTCAGCGGAGGGGCGAGGGGTGGCCGGTGACGGCTGCCATGGCGAACGGCGGCGATGGTGGTGTTCGGCCGTGTGAGAGAGAGAGCGAGGGAGAGGAGGGAAGAACCGAGGGAGAGTGCGAGAGAACGGGGGAAGGCGTGGCGTCGTCCGGGGCATCGAGACGAGGAGGGGAGGGCAGGCAGGCAGGCGAGCAGGTGGCGTGGCGCGGTGGCGCGCGCGCGCCGGCCACACTCCCCTCCCTCTATCGAGGACGAAGACGACAGAGGAGGGAGGCGGGCTGGGCCGCCTGCTGGCTGGGCCGGCCAGCTGGTTGGGCTGCACAGGGAGGAGCCCAGGTAAGCTTCTCCCTTTTATTTATTTCTGTTTTCTAATTTCTGACATTTGTTTTGATTTAAATAATATATTAAATCATTTATTTACCTTATGCCAATTTTTGCAGGAGCTAGATATATTATTCCAGAGCTCCTTTATAAATGGCATAATATTTGGACATATATTAATATATATAACTAATATATTTCCAAAGCAAATATTTATGCATTAATTCCAAATGCCCAAAAATAAATACCTATGAGCTCTTAAAAATATTGATTTGATTTTTATCTCTGTCCAATATTTTCAGAGAGCAACATGAGCATTTTCTTGGACCCTTTTGGAGAAATTTTTATTTGGGTCAATTTTCAGAAATGATTCTGAGGGTTTCACAAATCCCCATTTCAAATTAAATGGAATTTTAAACATGATGCACACACTCTGATGCATGACTAGCTAGGGTGTGACAACTCACCCCCACTCAAAAGAATCTCGTCCCGAGATTTGGGTTCCTCCGGGAAGAAGGCAGGATACTCAAGTCGAAGACGATCCTCCCTTTCCCAAGTTGCTTCATCCTCAGAATGGTGCGACCATTGAACTTTGAGAAACTTGATATTATGACGTCGGGTGGTACGTTCGGTTTGATCGAGAATACGAATGGGGTACTCTCGATATGTAAGGTTATCTTGGAGATCAAGCGTTTCGTGGTTCACTTCACGGATAGGATCCGAGAAGCAACGCCTGAGTTGAGAAACGTGGAAGACATCGTGGACTCTGGAGAGGTGCGGAGGTAGTTCCAACTGGTAGGCAACTTCTCCTCGTTTGGCGAGAATGCGAAAAGGTCCAATGTAACGAGGAGCCAATTTGCCTTTGATACCGAAACGATGGGTTCCCTTCAGAGGGGTGACCCGAAGATAAGCCTTCTCGTCAACCTCGAAAGTCATAGCCTTATGTTTTTGGTCATATTGACTCTTTTGACGAGATTGGGCTGTTTTCAACTTTTCACGAACGATGCGAACTTGTTCTTCTGCTTCCTGAATCATATCCGGGCCAAAGAATTGTCTTTCCCCGGTCTCTGACCAGTTAAGGGGTGTTCGGCACCGTCGTCCATAGAGAACTTCAAAAGGGGCTTTACCCAAGCTAGATTGATAGCTGTTGTTGTAAGCGAATTCGGCAAATGGAAGGCACTTCTCCCAGTCCATTCCGAATGAGATAACAGAGGCTCGAAGCATGTCTTCTAGAATCTGGTTGACGCGTTCCACTTGACCACTCGATTGAGGGTGGAAGGCGGTGCTAAAGGAGAGACGGGTTCCCATAGCATTTTGGAAGCTTTCCCAAAATCGAGAGGTGAAAAGACTTCCTCGATCCGAGTTGATTTCCAAAGGAACACCATGGAGGGACACTATTCGGGAGATGTCTAAGTCTGCCAGCTGACTAGCGGTTATACTCTCACGAACAGGTAGGAAATGGGCTACTTTGGAAAGACGATCGACAACGACGAAGATAGCATTATTCCCTCTCTTGGTCCTGGGAAAACCGGTAATGACATCCATACCAATTTTATCCCATTTCCATTCAGGAATAGCTAAGGGTTGAAGGGTGCCAGCAGGCCGTTGGTGCTCTGCTTTTACACGACGACAGACGTCGCAATTAGCAATATACTGGGCAATTTCCCTCTTCATCCTAGTCCACCAGAACCTCTGGCGTAGGTCCTGATACATCTTAGTACTACCGGGATGAATGGTGAGAGGAGATTCATGAGCTTCCTTAAGGATCAATCGCCTCAGGTTTCGCACTTTGGGAACCACTAGTCGATTCCCGAAGTATACGACCCCTTGATCATTAACGGAGAAGCAATTCGCAATTCCTTTCTGAATGTTTCTCTTGATGCGGGAAATTCCCGGATCTACCTTCTGTGCTTTGATAATCTGATCCGTAAGGGTAGGTTTTGCCACCAAGGTGGAAAGAAAACCTTGAGGAACAATATGAAGGTTAAGCTTCCGAAATTCCTCATGGAGAAGCGGTTGACTTTGTTGTAACATCAGATTGTTACAATAAGATTTACGACTTAGCGCATCAGCCATGACGTTGGCTTTCCCTGGGGTGTAGGTTATTCCTAAGTCGAAGTCTGTGATCAATTCAACCCAACGTCTTTGCCTGAGATTCAGATCCGGTTGGGTGAAAATGTACTTCAGACTTTGGTGATCGGTGAATATTTCGCAACGATTACCGAGGAGGTAATGTCGCCAGGTCTTAAGTGCATAGACTACGGCTGCAAGCTCTAGATCATCAGTAGGATAATTCTCCTCATGTGGGTGCAATTGCCGTGAAGCGTAGGCAATTACGTGTCGATCTTGCATGAGAATGCAACCTAGTCCTTGTCGCGAGGCGTCGCAGTAGATAACAAAGTCCTTGGAGAAGTCTGGCGGTACCAGTACGGGAGCAGAGGTCAGGCGTCTTTTCAGTTCCTGAAAGCTGTGCTCACACTGTGGAGTCCATTCGAACTTCTTATCTTTCTTGAGGAGTTCGGTTAGAGGTTTGGCAACTTTGGAGAAGTTCTCGACAAAGCGACGACAATAGCTCGCTAAGCCCAGAAAACTCCGAACTTGCTTGACCGATTCGGGTGGAGTCCAATTAAGGACGGCTTGAACTCGCTCAGGGTTAACAGCAATTCCTTTACCAGATATTACATGACCCAGATAGGTCACTTCTGACAACCAGAATTCACATTTAGAAAATTTGGCATAAAGGCGATGCTCTCGAAGTTTCTTCAACACTAGCCTTAAATGTTCGGCATGTTCTTCCTCATTCTTGGAGTAGATGAGTATATCATCGAGATAAACTACGACGAATTTATCCAAATACTCCATGAAGATTGAGTTCATTAACCGAGAGAAGGTGGCTGGAGCGTTGGTTAATCCGAAGGACATGACGGTGTACTCGTATTGGCCATAACGAGTAACAAAGGCCGTTTTAGGAATGTCCCCGTTTCTGATTTTGATTTGATGGTAGCCCAACCTCAAATCCATCTTGGAGAAGACTGAGGATCCAGCGAGCTGATCGTACAGGTCGTTGATCCTGGGAAGCGGATATTTGTTCTTGATTGTGACCAAATTGACAGGTCGGTAATCTACAACCATCCGGTCCGTACCATCCTTCTTCTTGACGAATAGGACGGGGCAAGCCCACGGAGATGAGCTAGGTCGGATGAAACCCTTTTTCAAGGACTCATCGAGTTGTTTCTTAAGCTCGGCTAGTTCTAGGGGTGCCATCTTATAGGGTCTTCTAGCAATCGGAACGGTTCCCGGGATGAGGTCTATTACGAACTCAACATCCCTGTCAGGTGGAACACCTGGCAATTCCTCTGGAAAGACATCCGAGAAGTCACGGACTATCGGAATGTCCTCAAGGTCTGGTAAAGGGCTAGCGTTAAGAGAATATAATTGTCGCTTGGCTATTCGGGTCAAGACATTGACTATCTTCCCCGAAGGATGGGTGAGTTGAACAGTCCTAGAGAAGCAATCAATTTGGGCATGATGAGCTGACATCCAGTCCATACCCAGAATGATATTAATATCTGAAGATTTAAGGGCTATCAAAGACGCGAGGAAAACAAGTCTGTCGACTTGGATTTCATTTCCATGGCTTACTCTAGAAGTTTTCCATTTGGATCCCGGAGTTTGAATTACCATAGAGGTTGGCATATCGCCGAATGCGACGTTATGCAAACGAGCATAATTTTCAGATATAAAAGAATGAGAGGCTCCTGTATCGAAAAGAACAGATGCCGGGTGGCAATTAACAAGAAGCGTACCGAGAACGACGTTGGGATCCTCTTGAGCTTCTTCGGCAGAGATACAGTTGACATGGCCACGTGAAGCGGTGACCGGCTTGGCGTGGAACACTTACCCTATCGGCTTGCCACGGCCAACAGCTTTAGCAGACTGGTTGGGGTTGGTCTGGGGACACTCACGCATATAGTGGCCAGATTCCCCACACTTGAAACAAGTCACGGAACTGGTACGTGGAGGAGCATTGTTGGTTGGACCCCCATAAGGCTTGGCCGGTGCAGACTGTTGAACAGGGCGAGGCGCCTGGAAAGATGGCCTCGGTGTGAACCTGGGTGGCAGGGCGGTGTTGGGTACCCACACGCGGCGCTTCTGAGGACCAGCTCCGGATGAGGAACCCATGTCACGGCCATGCTTGCGTGTTGCGTCATAGTCAGTTTGACCAGTTTCAGCACTGATGGCTTTGTTGACAAGTTTCTGAAAAGATGTGCACTCATGTAGACGAAGGTCACGACGAAGCTCAGGACTAAGGCCCTTACGGAACCTTGCTTGCTTCTTGGCATCAGTAGACACTTCCTCAGTTGCATATCGTGCGAGATTACCAAACTCCCTGTTGTAAGCATCCACAGAAAGTCGGCCTTGGGTGAAACTGCAAAATTCCTCACGTTTACGGTCCATGAGACCCTCCGGAATGTGATGTTCACGGAAAGCCTCACTGAATTCAGCCCAAGTAGTGACATGGCCCGCTGGGCGCATAGCTCCATAATTCTCCCACCATAGACTGGCGGGGCCTTCAAGATGATATGCAGCAAAGGTGACCTTGTCAGCCTCCGCTACCAGCGCGGAACGCAGTTTGTGAGCGATACTGCGAAGCCAGTCATCAGCGTCGAGGGGCTCGACGGAGTGGTGGAACGTGGGTGGATGCAATTTGATAAAATCACTGAGTGACACCACGTTAGTCCTCTGATGGTGTGCTGTGTTCTGTTCAATACGCTCCAACAAACGGTTGGTCTCCCGCTTGTTTCTCTCAGCTTCCATCATAACCTCGGCTAGTGAAGGAGGATGAGGCAGATTTGCATCCCTGACTGCCTTCGGCCTGCTCTTGAGGAGCAGGGTTAGTGCGCGTGTTAACCATCCTAGGTAAACAAGACAATGATTTAGTCAGGATGATAAAATTCCAACATAGGATACAAAATGTAAGGAATAACTCGGAATGCAAGATGATCATCCGTATGACATGGTAGATACAGAAACTGCTTCTTTTATTCCATCGTCATACACACCATACAGGGTTTAGTACAAGACCAAACAAATTACTATTACGGTGAAAGGAGGATTACATCTCATCGGAGGCATTCCAAGCTCCTATACATTATTTTTCTACACCTCCGGAAAGAGTACAAACTAGGTCATATCCCACGAGTCACGCGGGACGATAGACGACACAGCTAGTGCGAACTAGTGATACTACCACTAACTCAGACCGATCCGTGGTAGTCATCGTAGAAATCACCTCCATAGCCTGGAAGCTCAACATGATCATCCGGAAACAGACGATCTCGCGGAGCTTGTGGACCATAGGGGCTAGGATGAGGCCTTGGACCAACAGACGGTGGCCTGCGGGGACCGCGAGGTGGGGTGATGCCTCCTACATCACGCCAACCCATCACGTCTGGCAGAGTAGATCTCACAGGATAGAGATCGCGCATATCTGAATATCCAGCTTGCACCGCCGGTGCAAACCGAGTCAAAGTAGCCCAGTGGTCAGCACGGGTATTGAAGAGCTCTAACCTCAAGGCCCGATTTTCATGGTCCTTATCCTCGAGCATCTCAGCAGTGGTGCGTGTCCGTGAATCCTCCTGGGTGGGGTCAGCATAGATAGCCTGGAGATACCCTTGTGCTCCCGGAAGTGATCCTGGCATATACCGGAAATCAGAGTCCCGAAATAGACCAGATCTGACTCGCATGATGGTCATCATAGAGTAGGCGGCATCCTGCACAGCCATCTCAATAGTAACCCCGAGTCCATAGGAGCAGTGAAGGGGCTCGGTGGATCCAGGATAAGATGGAAATATCCTGACAGTGCAGAGATACTGGCTTTGATTGAAGTCCCGAAATTGCTCTTCGACCGTGTACTCAGGATACTAGCGGTATCCAGCCTCAGTCATTACCCTGACCAACTTGGCAGTATGGCCGGGTACATCTAGGCATCGAGTCAGGCGAACCACTTGATTGAGGTCGCTAGTGGCCATCTGAAAGCACAATCATAATGCAAAGGCATTAGAATTTCTAGCAAAATTTCGGCAGCATAACAGCTGTAAATGCTCAAGAAGGATTTTGAGACATTTGACAAAGGATTTCATACACACTCAACATCATCATATCAAATTCTGAGACCATCCTAGCAACATAATGTGGTAAAAGAACTGAACTAGGCTTGTATCCATCATACCTATAAGGTACTACTGATTAGTAACACGTGATCCTGATAGAGAGAATAGATCCTAATTCCTTAACCCCCGGTGGAAGAATGGACTGACTCAGATCAGAATGTCATAAGATAAAGGAGTAAAAAGAGCCTTACGTTCCAACCCACAAACAATTCCCCTACATATAACTAAAGAATTTCTAGACTCAACATCGACCAGTTTGGCTTGGAGAACCTACAGGCAGTCCGGCTCTGATGCCAACGCTGTCAGGACCCCGACTCGCTGTCACATCGATCTAGTCGGTAACACCTCATATCACTTTGCGGCCTCACGCACGGTATCCCCACGGGTGTCGCCTTACCTTTGCCCGGGACCGTTTGCGCATTTTGGCTCACGTATATGATAGTGTCGCTAGCATCCATATGATAAGGAGCCCGGGCTGACATGACTAGTCGTAAACCCAAAGTGGCACAGACTTACAGGGACAGGCATCCATGACCCAGCTTCGAACGTGTCGGTCATCAGCAAGTGGGTCCAGGCTGTAGCACTGGGCTAGCAGGACTCCGGTAAACCGGGCTGTAGCGGGCTAACAGGACTCCGGTACTCAAAGCGTGACATTTCCCCGAAGGGACAGACACAGGAACGAAGAAGGACACATGCCGGCCAGCCTAAGTGTTCCAGAGCAGTAGCAAGCTACCATGGCTCAGCGGTAACACTAGGAGACATTTCCCGGTAAGAGAGGCTACTAAGGATAAACAACTAGATAGTCAGATCCCACACATACCAAGCATTTCAATCATACACACAATATGCTCGATATGTGCAAATACAACGAAGCATCACAACATGACTCTACGACACAAGTACTTTATTTAAGGCTCAGGGAGCCATACATAGCATACACAAAGGTACGGGTCCCACGACCCAACATACAAGTCATACAGTCATACAAACCAGCAGCGGAAGTAACTTGTCTGAGTACAGACAACTAGTAAAATAAAAGAGGCTTGGAAAGCCTAACTATACTACGTGGTCCTTCACAAGCTCAGGGTCACCACCTGGGTCTTTAGCCTACTCGTTGATGTCAACGTCTACATAGAACCCATCAGAAGGGGTTGCAGCGTCTTCTGTAAAAATGTAGATTATAGCAACATGAGTACAAAGGTACTCAGCAAGACTTACATCAGATCCTACATACATGCATATTATCAAGAAGGTTTGGTGGAGTTATTGCAGCAAGCCAGCTTTGACTCTTGGCTAGACTATCCTACGATACTCCAACTTGAAATGGTTTTGCGCACACGAGTCCACTACTCACCACTTCAATACACTACCGAGGATCCGCCTCCGTCTTCCTACGGAAGAGCCATCCTCGGCACTCACACTTATCTTGAGGCTTTTAGTAGTTTCAATTTACTTGTCTATGAACTGTATAGGCAACCAAGTAGTCCTTTACCGCGGACGCGGCTATTCGAATAGATCATGTTAACCCTGCAGGGGTGTACTTCTTCATACACGCTCTCACCACTTACCGTCGTTTACACGACATGTACTCGGCAACCTTCAAGCGGAAGCCCAACGTGGGTGTCGGCCACGACCTACCTAACCACCTAAGCCTCCAGTCCAGGTTTATCGCCTATCCAGGTTCCATCCGCAGGGAGTCCGACCGAGGTTTCCCATACGGCCCCGAACGATGTGAACATGGTTCCCGAGATACCTAACGGGTATTCGGTACACCGTGCCACGTACCTACCGCATCACAGCCCACCCCTACGGTCAGCGCTGTCCACGGCCTCCAGTAGGCTACAAACACCAGAAACTACTTGCAACTCCTGGACGGAGAACTAGGGTGAATAAGAAGCCGAGAGGGTCCATTGGTTTCGGGCCCAATGCATGGTAGTAGCTGATTCTTAAATCACACATACAGATCTCAGTGCTTAAGGTCGGCTTCAATGAAACAACCCACCATGTACTCCTACATGGCCTCTCATCGATACCTTTACCAAATCGTGTTCACCACACCACTCTCATTACCGACATAAACATTTCACTCTAGCCCATCACCCAGATGAACCAGACCTGACACGACTCTAAGCATAGCAGGCATAGCAAGGTAGGAACAACACATGCATATGGCTCAATCAACTCCTACACATGCTAGTGGGTTTCATCTAGTTACTGTGGCAATGACAGGTCATGCAGAGGAAATGGGTTCAACTACCGTAGCACACAGCAGTTTGAAACGCGTTGTCTTAATGCAGTAAAAGAGAGCAGGAGCGAGAACATGGGATTGTATCGATATGATCAAATGGTTGGTTGGTTGCCTGATGGTTCGATGCACTGATACGGTTCTTCGCTAGGGTAATCACGGTACTCCTCGGAGGCAGAACCTGTCGTAAAGGACACTGATACACAACCATCACCAAACAATGTGCAACAATATGATGCATGCATGAAACATGGCAATATGAGTGTGTTGGGCTAATGCAACTAAAACCAGAAGGGTTTGAACAAATTTGAATCAAAGATTCAAATTTCAAACTCAAACATGGCCTTTTAAAGTGCTTTTCCTTGTTCTGCTTAAAACATCAATTTAACTTGTTTGATCATGCATGAAAATAGTACAGATGGATAGATTGGATTTTTCTGATCATTTTTCATATATAATTTGTCTGATTTGGAGTTACAGAATAAAAGTTATGAATTTTTGAAGTTTAAATAATATTCTGGAATTCCTAATTTAAATTAAATCCAGAAATATATATATTGCGCCAGCATGACGTCAGCATGACGTCAGTGGTCAACTCCGGCTGGCTGAGGTCAAACCTGACGTGTGGGGTCCACACGTCAGTGACAGGGGGGTTAAACAGGGTTAGTTTAATCCTAATTAGGAATTAGTGGCGCTGGGGCCCACTGGTCAGTGTCAGGGGGGTAGTTAGTTTAACTAATTCGGTTAGTGCTAATCCTAATTAGCTAACAGGGCTGGGGCCACCTGTCAGGGACACAGGGGGGTCCTGCCGTGGTCAAGGTGGGTCAAACCCACCGGCGACATGACGCCGGCGAGGCCCGAGACGGCGGCGCGATGCGGAAACGCGCTACAGGGCACGGGCGAGGCCGTGCTTGGGCTCGTTGGAGAGCCCTTGCTCCCGCGCGTCGAACGGTGGTGGTGGCCGTGCCTGAGGTGGCCGGTACCGACGACGGCGAGCTCGTGAGCGGCGGCCGGAGTTCGGCCAACGGCGGGTTAGGCGATGCAGGGCGCTAGGGGAGGCGTTGGTGCGTGCTACGTGCTCCTGGTGAGGTGTGGAGCACGATGGTGTGCTCGGCTTCAAGCTACAACGGCTCCAGCCACGGCGGCGACGAGGCACGGCGGCGGCGAGCTTCGGAGCTCAAGGGGGCGGCAGCTGCAGGATGCTAGGGATGACGGGGCAAGGGGGAATCGGGTCAGTGGCTCACCGCGGAGCTGCAGGGATGGTTAGCGGGCTCGGGGACGTCCGGTAGCTCTCGATTCGACGGCGACAATCTCCGGTGGCCGAGGAGGGGAACGGCGACGTGGGCGGCGATGCAGGGCTTCCGGAGGGGCTTGGCTTGGTGGGGAGGAAGAGGGGGTCGCGGCGGAGCTCCTGAGCTCAGCGGAGGGGCGAGGGGTGGCCGGTGACGGCTGCCATGGCGAACGGCGGCGATGGTGGTGTTCGGCCGAGTGAGAGAGAGAGCGAGGGAGAGGAGGGAAGAACCGAGGGAGAGTGCGAGAGAACGGGGGAAGGCGTGGCGTCGTCCGGGGCATCGAGACGAGGAGGGGAGGGCAGGCAGGCAGGCGAGCAGGTGGCGTGGCGCGGTGGCGCGCGCGCGCGCCGGCCACACTCCCCTCCCTTTGTCGAGGACGAAGACGACAGAGGAGGGAGGCGGGCTGGGCCGCCTGCTGGCTGGGCCGGCCAGCTGGCTGGGCTGCACAGGGAGGAGCCCAGGTAAGCTTCTCCCTTTTATTTATTTCTGTTTTCTAATTTCTGACATTTGTTTTGATTTAAATAATATATTAAATCATTTATTTACCTTATGCCAATTTTTGCAGGAGCTAGATATATTATTCCAGAGCTCCTTTATAAATGGCATAATATTTGGACATATATTAATATATATAACTAATATATTTCCAAAGCAAATATTTATGCATTAATTCCAAATGCCCAAAAATAAATACCTATGAGCTCTTAAAAATATTGATTTGATTTTTATCTCTGTCCAATATTTTCAGAGAGCAACATGAGCATTTTCTTGGACCCTTTTGGAGAAATTTTTATTTGGGTCATTTTTCAGAAATGATTCTGAGGGTTTCACAAATCCCCATTTCAAATTAAATGGAATTTTAAACATGATGCACACACTCTGATGCATGACTAGCTAGGGTGTGACAATACAGCCCTTAGGGCCCCGTTTAGACTTTGGGTTTTGTTTAGATTAAAAGTTCGCCATAGCTGCAACTTCGCGTACTTCGTTTGTGTTCAACGACAAGACAAAGGCGTCACAGAACCCCACCTTGATCAATAAAGCTTTCATCTTATATTCGCAATATCCAGATTGCAATCTTAGTTTCTTGCTTGTTCTTCGTTTGCTCGCAGGAAACAGACCCTCGTGGTCAGGTTGATCATGCTCCGGCGTGGTCAATAACCTCTCGGAGTTGGTTTAGCGATTGCTATGGCGCGACGTCCTCGCACGTTCGTAGTCGGATCGTCAAAGTCGACTTCCACCAAAGCGATATCCATCATCTCATCGAAAGACGGGACACCTTTGCCTCTATCAAGTGGTATCAGATTTCCAGGTTGCTCCGTGAGATTTTACAGTTTTTCGTAGTTTAGATCGAGTCTGTTCTTCATACCTATAGTCCACGAAAAAGCCAAAAAAAAATAGGGTTAGTTCATCCCATCCGAACCAATCTGAGCCTTGCATAATCTTTTCTGTATTTGCTTTGTTGAATTTGCGGTTGCATCGTCGTGTCCAGTTGCTGGTCTTAGCGTCTAGTCTTTTAGAGTTTCGAGTTCTATTCACAGGTTGTCACGTCGCCGCTGCCATATATCACCACCGCATCATCATCGTCGTTGTTGCCATATACCACCACCACATATTCACTGTCAATCCGAATCCATATACGCCACCACATATCCGCCGCCATCACGCCAATCCGAGTTCACCTGCAACATATATCCGCCACCTGTCCGTGTTCCACCAGATTCATCTTCGCCACCAGTCCGAGTTCCACCAGATTCATCTCCGCCACCAGTCTGATGAGGACATGACTACCTTGGATATGACCAAAAATATTGCATATATGCATATTTGTCAGGTGATTTCTAGTGCAAACTATTCAATAATCTATTTATGTTATCCAGAACAAAAATACTTCACACACTTTTGTGTTTTGTCTAATTGCAGGTGTATGGGACATTTGTACAATCCACATATGAAGATAAGGAAGAAAGAGATGTTTATTTGCTGTCCAAAAAGTTCTCTCACGTCACTTTTGGCCCAAGAGAAGATAGAGTCCAAGTCTCTCACGTTCTGGATTCAGATTCGGACTGCACAGACACACCTGACTCAAAACGCACACAAGTTTTTCATACGGACTCCGAATTGGGTGATTCTTTTTTTGTTGGAAACTAGATTTCGTGCACTTTCCAACCCAATTGGAATCACCTTCAAATTCGTCCGGAGCGTTGAGTTGTGGACGAAACAATCTGATGCTGCAGCAGAATCCGAGTCAAACTACAAGTCCAAAGGTGTTACATCACCTCCACTTGGGCCCATTGGCCTTGTACGACCTAGATTTAGTTTTAGGCTGCCTTGGGACGTCCTCCCACCTCCTTGGCCTCCACCCCTTGCTCCTATATAAGTAGATCCATCTAGTAGCTCTTCCTTGGGATTTGTTTAGTTAAAAGTTAGCCATTGCAACTTCGTGTACTTCGTTTGTGTCCAACGACCAGACCAAGACCGCTTCCGGATCCCCACCATTATCAATACTTCATATTTATTTGCAATATTCAGATTGCTTTATCATATTCTTGCTCGTTCTTCGATTGCTTGCAGGAATAGACCTTCGTGGTCAGGCTGACCGTGCTTCCAGCATCGTCAGTAACCTCAGGAGATTGGTTTAGCGATTGCTAAGGCGCAACGTTGTGCACGTTTGTAGTCGGATCGTCAAAGTCGTCTCCACCAAATCGATAGTTATCATCTCATCGAAAGATCGGGACACCCCCGCCTTTATCAAGTGGTATCAGTTTTCAGGTTGCTCGGTGAGATTTTACAGTTTTTCATAGTTTAGATCGCATCTGTCATTCATACCTATAGTTCATGAAAAAGCCACAAAAAAGTTAGATCTGTTCATCCTTTATCCAAGCCAGTCTGAGCCTTTGCAATTTTCTATTCGTTGCTTGCATAGTTGAATTATCGGTTGCATCGTCGTGTCAGTTGCTGGTCTTAGTGTCTAGTTCCTTTAGAGTTTCGAGTTCTGTTCACATTAGTCACGCCGCCGCTGCATCATTATCCCTTCCGCTGTCCACCATCCCATCTATTAATTTCCACCACGTGCTACCCACCATTCATTGTCATAATAATAGTTGAGCTTGTTCACATCTTCACTTGATCCAATCTGCATCTTATCTAGTTTGTTTTGGAAAGAGGGAGAAAAAAAGAGAGAAAAAAACGAGAGAAAAAAAGGAAAAAAAGTCAGAGAAAAAAAAAGGAGAGAAAGAAAATAAAAGTGTGAGGAAAAAAAAAGAGAGAAGAAAAAAAAACAAAAAAATCGGCACAAACTTTTTCTGAGGAAAGTTGGAGACAAAGTTGTTGATATATTCTGATTGGCTGTTGTTTCACCTCATTATCTTCACTACTGTTGTGATCTTCACTTATATCTTGCTGTCAAGAGCTACTTAGTATCCTTCATTGATGCTAGTTGTGCTACGCCGTGACCTCATTAGTGTTCTAGGCTCGCGTCTCTAGTCCGGTCTAGCCTAGGACCAGCACAGCACCGTCGTTGAGCGTTTATTCAACATTGCATCTTTGAATTGATTATTGCTAATCTTTTGCTACCATATATAGCCAACCCAGCTCCACATATTTCTACACCGTGTATACGTATGCTCCCCTGGCAATCGCTTTACTCAATATTCGGAGTTACTTGACACCGCTGGTTGCCGATCACCGCCTGCTGCATGGTAAGAACTTGTAAGACATTGATATTTGCTTTACTGTGAGCATTTTACCACCACATCCTAGTAGTTATAGGAACATTATTTTTTGGTTTTGTTTCTTGTTCTACTAATCATGACAGGATCCAGAGTCAATTCATGGGCTTTGTCGATCGCGGGAGACGTGCCACCACCTTTGCAAATACCACAACCGTCACGAGAGGTGCACAAACATCCAAATGCACATGATCAGGTTAATGTATCTATACCACCATTTAATGGCCGTTTTAAACCTGCTTTATATATTGAATGGGAGTTCGACATAAAAAATATATTTGCTTCCCATAATTTCAATGAACATAAAAAGCTTAAGGTTGCGGTTGGTTCTTTCACTGGTTATGCTTTGGTTTGGTGGAGTAAATATTGTCGGTTACACCCTGATTATATACCTACTACTTGGGATGATTTGAAACTTGCCATGCGACATACTTTTGTCCCTGCTTATTATACTCGTGACATGATTAAGAAGTTGCAACACTTAAAACAAGGTAGTGAAACTGTAACAAAATATTATGATGATTTACAAACTACCTTGTTGCATTCCTCTTTAGAAGAAAGTGAAGATGATTTTATGGATAGATTTTGGGGAGGATTAAACCGTGATATTCAAGAGATACTAATTCATGAAGAGTGTTATCCTATGGACCATTTGTTTCATCTTGCTTGCAAAGCTGAACAGGAAATAAAACGACGTGTTGGCCACGAGGAGAACAAGCGCACGGTGCACATTCCAAGAGTTGATATGATTGTTCCTTCAACTACTAAGCATACTATGACAACCACATCCGTTGTTGTCAGGACTACATCACCTCCACCGTGTGACACATCGCCCCTGAGAGTGGCTACATCATCTGAGTTGATCATAAGAGGTAATGACAAAGGTACTGATCTTCCATCTCTACATGAGAATGATGAATGCCTTGTCAATTTGAATGCACCATCTGATGAGCTACCCACTACTTTGATCACACCACCTATTTCAGAGGACTACGTTGATAATTTGACTTTGCCATGTGATCAAACAACTGAAATACCAACAATTTTGAATGCACCCATTGAATTAACTATTGATGCAAAAGAACCAATGTTTAATCATTTTGATATGACCTCTAATCTTGGTGATGATTCTGTGTTGAATGACTTATTGCATGTTTGCGTATTTAAGCATGTTGTAGCATGTAAATTTGATGCAAGTAAGGTTTATTCACCAATGTTGGGATGGTTTAATGATGAACATTGTCAATCTTTTGAAATGAATAAGAGCTTCACTTATATGTGCAAACTGAGTTGCAATATTTTCATGCCTTCTACTTCTTGTGCTAATTTTTTGGCTTTAGATTTTATGAACTATGCAAGTTACTCATCTATTCATGTGTCATATATGCAAAAATCAAGGGAAGTAAAAATGGATGACATATACATATACAACATGTACACCTTGTCTCCTTTGTTAGCCACATTTCAGATTAAGCAACGCCGAGGACGGCTTTATTTTCAAGAAGGGGAGGATGATGAGGACATGACTACCTTGGATATGACCAAAAATATTGCATATATGCATATTTGTCAGGTGATTTCTAGTGCAAACTATTCAATAATCTATTTATGTTATCCAGAACAAAAATACTTCACACACTTTTGTGTTTTGTCTAATTGCAGGTGTATGGGACATTTGTACAATCCACATATGAAGATAAGGAAGAAAGAGATGTTTATTTGCTGTCCAAAAAGTTCTCTCACGTCACTTTTGGCCCAAGAGAAGATAGAGTCCAAGTCTCTCACGTTCTGGATTCAGATTCGGACTGCACAGACATACCTGACTCAAAACAGACACAAGTTTTCATACGGACTCCGAATTGGGTGATTCTTTTTTTGTTGGAAAGTAGATTTCGTGCACTTTCCAACCCAATTGGAATCACCTTCAAATTCGTCCGGAGCGTTGAGTTGTGGACGAAACAATCTGATGCTGCAGCAGAATCCGAGTCAAACTACAAGTCCAAAGGTGTTACATCACCTCCACTTGGGCCCATTGACCTTGTACGACCTAGATTTAGTTTTAGGCTGCCTTGGGACGTCCTCCCACCTCCTTGGCCGCCACCCCTTGCTCCTATATAAGTAGATCCATCTAGTAGCTTTTCCTTGGGTTTTGTTTAGATTAAAAGTTCGCCATAGCTGCAACTTCGCGTACTTCGTTTGTGTTCAACGACCAGACAAAGGCGTCACAGAACCCCACCTTGATCAATAAAGCTTTCATCTTATATTCGCAATATCCAGATTGCAATCTTAGTTTCTTGCTTGTTCTTCGTTTGCTCGCAGGAAACAGACCCTCGTGGTCAGGTTGATCGTGCTCCGGCGTGGTCAATAACCTCTCGGAGTTGGTTTAGCGATTGCTAAGGCGCGACGTCCTCGCACGTTCGTAGTCGGATCGTCAAAGTTGACTTCCACCAAAGCGATATCCATCATCTCATCGAAAGACGGGACACCTTTGCCTCTATCAAGTGGTATCAGATTTCCAGGTTGCTCGGTGAGATTTTACAGTTTTTCGTAGTTTAGATCGAGTCTGTTCTTCATACCTACAGTCCACGAAAAAGCCAAAAAAAATTAGGGTTAGTTCATCATATCCGAACCAATCTGAGCCTTTGCATAATCTTTTTAGGGTTTTGCTTTGTTGAATTTGCGGTTGCATCGTCGTGTCTAGTTGCTGGTCTTAGCGTTAGTCTTTTAGAGTTTCGAGTTCTGGTCATAAGTTGTCACGCCGCCACCTGATGAGGACACCAATACAATTGTTACACCCACAGCCCCTGCTGCTATACATACTGGACCAATTACTAGAGCTCGTGCACGCCAACTAAATTACCAGGTACTTTCGTTTCTTGGTAATGATTCTAATGTTCATGAGAATATGATGCTGCCTAAATTGGATACATTTGTTTTGCTTACAAATGAAGGGCCTAGCTTGGAGAAGGATGAACATTGGAGCAAGAACAAGCATGGAGATGATGGCATGCGCAAGGGGAACAAGAACGGAGTTACAAGTGATGATTTCAGGACTTTGAAGCCACCATAATGGGTGCATGAAGCCTTGGACGAAATATACAAGATGCCACTTCATAAATTTCGTCCCGAGGCTATTTTAGGTGCTGCGTCACCTTATTATTGGGCCAGGCCTATGTAATTTCGAAATACATAAGTATAGGCTATTTTTAGAGTCCGTATGTGTGGGGAAACAAGAGATAGGGTTGATTTCGGACCCCTCCACCAAGGGCCACGAAATTCCCCCCTCTTCCTCCATATATACAGCCCTTAGGGCATCGTTTAGACTTTGGGTTTTGTTTAGATTAAAAGTTCGCCATAGCTGCAACTTCGCGTACTTCGTTTGTGTTCAACGACCAGACAAAGGCGTCACAGAACCCCACCTTGATCAATAAAGCTTTCATCTTATATTCGCAATATCCAGATTGCAATCTCAGTTTCTTGCTTGTTCTTCGTTTGCTCGCAGGAAACAGACCCTCGTGGTCAGGTTGATCGTGCTCCGGCGTGGTCAATAACCTCTCGGAGTTGGTTTAGCGATTGCTAAGGCGCGACGTCCTCGCACGTTCGTAGTCGGATCGTCAAAGTTGACTTCCACCAAAGCGATATCCATCATCTCATCGAAAGACGGGACACCTTTGCCTCTATCAAGTGGTATCAGATTTCCAGGTTGCTCGGTGAGATTTTACAGTTTTTCGTAGTTTAGATCGAGTCTGTTCTTCATACCTACAGTCCACGAAAAAGCCACAAAAAAAATTAGGGTTAGTTCATCATATCCGAACCAATCTGAGCCTTTGCATAATCTTTTTAGGGTTTTGCTTTGTTGAATTTGCGGTTGCATCGTCGTGTCTAGTTGCTGGTCTTAGAGTCTAGTCTTTTAGAGTTTCGAGTTCTGGTCGTAAGTTGTCACGCCGCCGCCGCACCATCATCATCGCCCCTGCCATCTACCACCACCGCTTATCCGCCACCGCTCCGAATCCGTATCCATATACCACCACCAATCCGTGTCCATATACCACCACCGATCCATATCCATATACTACCACCGCTACCACCACCGCTGCCATATACCAGCACCATATATCCACCACCAATCCGAGTTCCTTGCATATTAGGTTTGTTTTCGAGATCCATCTAGATTCTGATTCGTGTTTCCTTGCCGGAGTAGGTTTCGGAAAAAAAAAAGAAGAGTCGGGTAGCCACGCTCCGTTTAGGCCCAAAATTTTTCGAAAACGCATTTTTCAAAAAAATTTCTGGCTATCCTATTTTTAGGTGTTTCTGAGTGTTTTGAGACAGGTGCCATTATAGGAAGTTTTTTTTGACCCGTTTCCAGTTTTTGGGTCCGGGCAGTCGAAAAAAAAATGGTCGAAAAAATTTCATGCCCATCCTGTCCGTTTGAGCTAGGAAGAGTTTTGAGACACTCGCCATTATAGTGATTTTTCGCAAAAAAAAAAGCAGCGCAAAAAAAAGAGCACAAAAAAAAAGAGCGAAAAAAAATTTTCAGAGTGTGCTTTTCCCTTGATTACGTGCCGCGCCGTGATTTTGTTGGTGTTCTAGGCTCGCGTCTCTAGCACAGTCTAGCCTAGGACCAGCACAGTACCGTCGTTGAGCGTTTATTCAACTTTGCATCTCTGAATTGATTATTGCTGACCCTTTTTGCTACCATACTATAAGCCTTCCCAGCTCCACATACATCTACGTCATGTGTTTGACTCTCCCTGGTAATCGCTCTATCCAAGCTTTGAGAGTTTTTGACTACAACGGTTGCCGATCACCGCCTGCTGCTGGGTAAGAACTGGTAAGAATTTGAGATTTGCTTGACGGATTTGTGATACACCACCACCACTTCTTAGTAGTCTGTAGGATCATATTCTTGTGTGTTTCTATTGCTGCTAACCATGCCAGGATCACAAGCCGACGAGATTGACTGGGAGAATTTATCGAACAAGGAGCTTCATGATAAGTTTCAGCACATGATGACTGAACAGGTGCAAGATGTGCTGAATAATTTTGAAGAGGCCATGGAGAAGATTACTGGCCTTGAGAAGACGTTCGAAACAAAGCTCGATAACAGATTTAATGAACTGCTTGCGCGTCTTCCACCACCGGCTGCACCTGTCGCACCTCTGCAACAACAACAACTACGCCCCCTTCCGAATCAGTATGGACGAGCACAGCGTGTTCCTATTGAGCCAGGACAACATTCTGGTGCCGCTGCTACTGCTGTTGGTGCTTCTTTGGCTCCTACTACTGCTGCTGCTGGTACCCAGGAGGATGATGATTATGTGGGAGATTATGAGGATGAGGTTGATCAAAATCCGAACTACGTGCAGCCACCAGCACCACCACCACCAGGTCGACCTCAGGTATATATTCGTAATGGTAGGCCCGCACCACCACCTCAGGTACGAGATGATGTCCATATTCCTAAACTGAAATTGAATATTCCACCATTTGAGGGTAGATATGTTCCTGATATATATCTTACTTGGGAGTTAGAAACTGAACAACGTTTTACATGTTTACAATATCCCGAGGAGAGACGGGTTGCTGCTGCTGTTTGTGCTTTCACTAGTTTTGCATGTGTATGGTGGTCTGAACATTGTAGATTATATCCTATTCCCGCTACTTGGGCTGCTTTGAAAACTGCTATGCGTACTCGTTGGGTTCCACCATATTATCAACGTGAATTGCTTCAAAAATTACAGCGCTTAAGACAAGGAAAAAATTCTGTAGAAGAATATTATCAGGAATTACAAACTGGCATGATTAGATGTGGTATTGTTGAGGAGAATGAAGCTATGCTTGCACGTTTTCTGGGTGGATTAAATAGAGAGATTCAGACCATTCTAGACTATAAGGAGTGATAGAGGCAAAGGTGTCCCGTCTTTCGATGAGATGGTGGATTTCGCTTTGGTGGAAGTCGACTTTGACGATCCGACTACGAACGTGCGAGGACGTCGCGCCTTAGCAATCGCTAAACCAACTCCGAGAGGTTATTGACCACGCCGGAGCACGATCAACCTGACCACGAGGGTCTGTTTCCTGCGAGCAAACGAAGAACAAGCAAGAAACTGAGATTGCAATCTGGATATTGCGAATATAAGATGAAAGCTTTATTGATCAAGGTGGGGTTCTGTGACGCCTTTGTCTGGTCGTTGAACACAAACGAAGTACGCGAAGTTGCAGCTATGGCGAACTTTTAATCTAAACAAAACCCAAAGTCTAAACGATGCCCTAAGGGCTGTATATATGGAGGAAGAGGGGGGGAATTTCGTGGCCCTTGGTGGAGGGGTCCGAAATCAACCCTATCTCTTGTTTCCCCACACATACGGACTCTAAAAATAGCCTATAATTATGTATTTCGAAATTACATGGGCCTGGCCCAATAATAAGGTGACGCAGCACCTAAAATAGCCTCGGGAGAAATTTATGAAGTGGCATCTTGTATATTTCGTCCAAGGCTTCATGCACCCATTATGGTGGCTTCAAAGTCCTGAAATCATCACTTGTAACTCCGTTCTTGTTCTCCTTGCGCATGCCATCATCTCCATGCTTGTTCTTGCTCCAATGTTCATCCTTCTCCAAGCTAGGCCCTTCATTTGTAAGCAAAACAAATGTATCCAATTTAGGCAGCATCATATTCTCATGAACATTAAAATCATTACCAAGAAACGAAAGTACCTGGTAATTTAGTTGGCGTGCACGAGCTCTAGTAATTGGTCCAGTATGTATAGCAGCAGGGGTTGTGGGTGTAACAATTGTATTGATGTCCTCATCATCCTCCCCTTCTTGAAATGAAGTCGTCCTCGACGGAAGTTCATCTTCCTCACCCAAATAAGGCTTCAAATCTGCAATGTTAAAAGTGGGACTAACCCCAAAATCTGCAGGCAGCTCAAGTTTATATGCATTATCATTTATTTTCTCTAACACCTTAAAGGGACCATCAGCACATGGCATTAACTTTGATTTGCGCAAATCAAGAAATCTATCCTTACGCAAATGTAACCAAACAAGATCTCCAGGTGCAAACACAACATGTTTTCTACCCTTATCTCCAGCAAGTTTATATTTAGCATTCATACGCTCAATGTTTTCCTTAGTTAACTCATGCATTTTTAAAATCAATTCAGCACGTTGTTTAGCATCAAAATTAACCTTCTCCGAAGATGGAAGAGGCAACAAATCAATAGGTGCACGAGGTAGGAAACCATACACAACTTCAAAAGGGCACATCTTAGTAGTAGAATGCAATGAACGATTATAAGCAAATTCAATATGAGGCAAGCATTCCTCCCACATTTTCTTATTATTCTTCAAAACAGCCCTAAGCATAGTAGACAACGTTCTATTGACTACTTCAGTTTGTCCATCAGTTTGGGGGTGACAAGTAGTACTAAAAAGCAGTTTAGTCCCCAACTCAGCCCATAAACATCTCCAAAAGTGGCTAAGAAATTTAGTATCACGATCTGAAACAATAGTATTTGGCACACCATGCAAGCGAATAATTTCACGAAAGAACAAATCAGCAACATTAACAGCATCATCGCTTTTATGACATGGTATAAAGTGTGCCATTTTCGAGAATCTATCCACGACAACAAATATGCTATCCCTCCCCTTCTTTGTTCGAGGTAAACCTAAAACAAAGTCCATAGATATATCCTCCCAAGGAACACTAGGTACAGGCAAAGGCATATATAAACCATGAGGATTGAGTCGTGACTTAGCTTTTTGACATGTAGTGCATCGAGCAATAAAACGCTCAACATCCCGTCTCATCTTTGGCCAAAAGAAATGTGTAGCAAGTACGTCCTCCGTCTTCTTCATGCCAAAGTGTCCCATTAATCCTCCTCCATGCGCCTCCTGCAACAACAAAAGACGAACGGAGCTAGCTGGAATGCATAGCTTGTTAGCACGAAACACAAATCCATCGTTAACGGCAAACTTGTTCCACATTCTTCCTTCTTTACAATTCTGCATTACATCTTTAAAATCAGCATCATGCACATATTGATCTTTGATGGTCTCCAAACCAAATATTTTGAAGTCAAGTTGTGAAAGCATAGTATAGCGGCGAGACAATGCATCAGCAATAACATTTTCTTTTCCCTTCTTGTGTTTAATGACATAAGGGAAAGTCTCAATGAATTCAACCCATTTAGCATGTCTACGATTCAGTTTAGCTTGACTTTTAATATGTTTCAAAGATTCATGATCAGAATGTATAACAAATTCTTTGGGCCATAAATAATGTTGCCATGTTTCTAAAGTCCGAACAAGAGCATATAGTTCTTTATCATAAGTAGAATAATTCAGACTAGGCCCACTCAATTTTTCAGAAAAGTATGCAACAGGTTTGCCATCTTGTAATAACACACCTCCTAATCCAATTCCACTAGCATCACATTCAAGCTCAAAAGTCTTATTAAAATCAGGAAGTTGGAGTAAAGGAGCATGTGTCAACTTATCTTTCAATACCGTGAAGGCTTCTTCCTGTGCGGTATCCCAAACAAAAGGCACATCCTTCTTTGTAAGCTTGTTGAGAGGTGCAGCAATGGTGCTCAAATCTCTCACAAAACGCCTATAGAATCCAGCGAGGCCAAGAAAACTCCTCACTTGTGTGACCGTTTTGGGTTGCGGCCAACTCTCAATAGCTTCAATCTTGGCTTTGTCAACTTCAATTCCCTGTGGAGTAACAACATAGCCAAGAAAAGATACTCGGTCGGTGCAAAAGGTGCACTTCCCAAGGTTACCAAACAAACGTGCATCACGTAGAGCAATAAAAACAGCACGTAAATGTTCCAAATGTTCTTCCAAAGATCTGCTATAAATCAGTATGTCATCAAAGTAAACTACCACAAATCGTCCAATGAAAGCACGTAAAACTTCGTTCATTAATCTCATGAAAGTACTAGGTGCATTAGTTAACCCAAAAGGCATGACTAACCACTCATATAATCCAAACTTAGTTTTAAATGCTGTTTTCCATTCATCTCCCAATTTCATACGAATTTGATGGTAGCCACTAC
>NW_025228072.1:303727-329599 GCF_018294505.1 Triticum aestivum
TAATGGCGAGTGTCTCAAAACTCTTCCTAGCTCAAACTGACAGGATGGGCACGAAATTTTTCGACCAATTTTTTTTTTTTCGACTGCCCGGACCCAAAAACTGGAAACGGGTCAAAAAAAACTTCCTATAATGGCACCTGTCTCAAAACACTCAGAAACACGTAAAAATAGGATAGCCAGAAATTTTTTCGAAAAATGCGTTTTCGAAAAATTTTGGGCCTAAACGGAGCGTGGCTACCCGACTCTTCTTTTCCCGAAACCTACTCCGGCAAGGAAACACGAATCGGAAACTAGATGGATCTCGAAAACAACCCTAATAAGCAAGGAACTCGGATTGGTGGTGGATATATGGTGGTGGTATATGGCAGCGGTGGTGGTAGCGGTGGTAGTATATGGATATGGATCGGTGGTGGTATATGGACACGGATTGGTGGTGGTATATGGATACGGATTCGGAGCGGTGGTGGTAGATGGCAGGGGCGATGATGATGGTGCGGCGACGACGTGACAACTTATGACCAGAACTCGAAACTCTAAAAGACTAGACTCTAAAACCAGCAGCTAGACACGACGATGCAACCGCAAATTCAACAAAGCAAAACCCTAAAAAGATTATGCAAAGGCTCAGATTGGTTCGGATATGATGAACTAACCCTAATTTTTTTGTGGCTTTTTTCGTGGACTGTAGGTATGAAGAACAGACTCGATCTAAACTACGAAAAACTGTAAAATCTCACCGAGCAACCTGGAAATCTGATACCACTTGATAGAGGCAAAGGTGTCCCGTCTTTCGATGAGATGGTGGATTTCGCTTTGGTGGAAGTCGACTTTGACGATCCGACTACGAACGTGCGAGGACGTCGCGCCTTAGCAATCGCTAAACCAACTCCGAGAGGTTATTGACCACGCCGGAGCACGATCAACCTGACCACGAGGGTCTGTTTCCTGGGAGCAAACGAAGAACAAGCAAGAAACTGAAATTGCAATCTGGATATTGCGAATATAAGATGAAAGCTTTATTGATCAAGATGGGGTTCTGTGACGCCTTTGTCTGGTCGTTGAACACAAACGAAGTACGCGAAGTTGCAGCTATGGCGAACTTTTAATCTAAACAAAACCCAAAGTCTAAACGATGCCCTAAGGGCTGTATATATGGAGGAAGAGGGGGGGAATTTCGTGGCCCTTGGTGGAGGGGTCCGAAATCAACCCTATCTCTTGTTTCCCCACACATACGGACTCTAAAAATAGCCTATAATTATGTATTTCGAAATTACATGGGCCTGGCCCAATAATAAGGTGACGCAGCACCTAAAATAGCCTCGGGAGAAATTTATGAAGTGGCATCTTGTATATTTCGTCCAAGGCTTCATGCACCCATTATGGTGGCTTCAAAGTCCTGAAATCATCACTTGTAACTCCGTTCTTGTTCTCCTTGCGCATGCCATCATCTCCATGCTTGTTCTTGCTCCAATGTTCATCCTTCTCCAAGCTAGGCCCTTCATTTGTAAGCAAAACAAATGTATCCAATTTAGGCAGCATCATATTCTCATGAACATTAAAATCATTACCAAGAAACGAAAGTACCTGGTAATTTAGTTGGCGTGCACAAGCTCTAGTAATTGGTCCAGTATGTATAGCAGCAGGGGCTGTGGGTGTAACAATTGTATTGATGTCCTCATCAAGGAGTATACTAATATCACTCGTTTATTCCATCTAGCTTGTAAAGCTGAACGTGAAGTGCAGGATCGACAAGCATTGGCGCGAACTAACTTTTCTGCAGGCCGACCTTCATCATGGACACCGCGTGCATCTTCTACTTCAACTGCACCAGCACCTCAATTAGGTGCCTCCTCCAGTCGTGATACAAGAAAACAGGCACAACCACCATTATCTGCCAAGAGCGCACCTGCTGGGCCTGCACGGAGTTCTTCTTCTTCCATGGCATCAACAGGGCACACAAGTGATATTATTTGTCGTCGTTGTAAGGGAGGAGGTCATTATGCGAGAGAATGCAAATCTCCGCGTGTGATGATTGCTACCGCGGATGGTGGATATGAGTCTGCTAGTGACTATGATGAGGAGACTTTGGCTCTTATTACACGTGAAGAACATGGTGGAGATGATTCTGATCATGAGACGCAATACATGGCTCCTGACGACGCTGACAGGTATGAATGTTTAGTTGCTCAACATGTTTTGAGTGTGCAGGTCACACAAGCTGAGCAAAATCAGAGGCACAATTTGTTCCATACCAAGGGAGTTGTGAAGGAACGTTCTGTGCGCGTCATCATAGACGGAGGGAGCTGCAACAACTTGGCTAGCATGGAGATGGTGGAGAAGCTTTCTCTCACCACAAGACCACATCCACATCCTTACTACATCCAATGGTTCAACAACAGCGACAAGGTTAAGGTAACACATACTGTTGGTGTGCATTTTAGTATCTCTACATATGCTGATTATGTTGATTGTGATGTGGTACCTATGCAAGCATGTTCCTTATTACTTGGTAGACCATGGCAATTTGATAAAAACTCTGTACACCATGGTAGAAACAATCACTATACTCTTGTTCATAAGGATAAAAATATTACTTTGCTTCCTATGACTCCTGATTCCATTTTGAAAGATGATATTAATAGAGCTAATAAAGCAAAACAGGAGAAGAATATGAGTGAAAATCAGATTGTGGCAAAAGAATTTGAGTAACAAATAAAGCCTAATAATAAACCATCTAGTGTTGCTTCTGAAATTAAATTGAAAAGTGCATGTTTATTTGCCACCAAATCTGATATTGATGAGCTAGATTTCAGCAAATCTGTTTGCTATGCTTTTATGTGCAAAGAGGCATTATTTTCATTTGAGGACGTGCCTTCCTCTTTGCCTCTTGCTTTCACTAACATTTTGCAGGAGTTCGCTGACGTCTTTCCACAAGACGTGCCACCGGGATTACCGCCTATTCGAGGGATTGAGCATCAGATTGACTTAATTCCCGGTGCTTCACTGCCAAACCGTGCACCATACCGTACCAATCCAGAGGAGACGAAGGAGATTATGCGTCAAGTACAAGAGCTTCTCGACAAAGGTTATATACGCGAATCCCTTAGTCCTTGTGTTGTTCCTATTATTCTAGTGCCGAAAAAGGATGGTACATCACGTATGTGTGTTGATTGTAGAGGCATTAATAATATTACTATTCGTTATCGTCATCCTATTCCTAGGCTCGATGATATGCTTGATGAATTGAGTGGCTCTACAACATTCTCCAAAGTTGATTTGCGTAGTGGATACCATCAAATTCGTATGAAGTTGGGGGATGAATGGAAAACAGCATTTAAAACTAAGTTTGGATTATATGAGTGGTTAGTCATGCCTTTTGGGTTAACTAATGCGCCTAGTACTTTCATGAGACTAATGAACGAAGTTTTACGTGCTTTCATTGGACGATTTGTGGTAGTCTATTTTGATGATATACTGATTTATAGCAGATCTTTGGAAGAACATTTGGAACATTTACGTGCTGTTTTTATTGCTCTACGTGATGCACGTTTGTTTGGTAACCTTGTGAAGTGCACCTTTTGCACCGACCGAGTATCTTTTCTTGGCTATGTTGTTACTCCACAGGGAATTGAAGTTGACAAAGCCAAGATTGAAGCTATTGAGAGTTGGCCGCAGCCCAAAACGGTCACACAAGTGAGGAGATTTCTTGGCCTCGCTGGATTCTATAGGCGTTTTGTGAGAGATTTCAGCACCATTGCTGCACCTCTCAACGAGCTTACAAAGAAGGATGTGCCTTTTGTTTGGGGTACCGCACAGGGAAGAAGCCTTCACGGTATTGAAAGATAAGTTGACACATGCTCCTTTACTCCAACTTCCTAATTTTAATAAGACTTTTGAGCTTGAATGTGATGCTAGTGGAATTGGATTAGGAGGTGTGTTATTACAAGATGGCAAACCTGTTGCATACTTTTCTGAAAAATTGAGTGGGCCTAGTCTGAATTATTCTACTTATGATAAAGAATTATATGCTCTTGTTCGGACTTTAGAAACATGGCAACATTATTTATGGCCCAAAGAATTTGTTATACATTCTGATCATGAATCTTTGAAACATATTAAAAGTCAAGCTAAACTGAATCGTAGACATGCTAAATGGGTTGAATTCATTGAGACTTTCCCTTATGTCATTAGACACAAGAAGGGAAAAGAAAATGTTATTGCTGATGCATTGTCTCGTCGCTATACTATGCTTTCACAACTTGACTTCAAAATATTTGGTTTGGAGACCATCAAAGATCAATATGTGCATGATGCTGATTTTAAAGATGTAATGCAGAATTGTAAAGAAGGAAGAATGTGGAACAAGTTTGTCGTTAACGATGGATTTGTGTTTCGTGCTAACAAGCTATGCATTCCAGCTAGCTCTGTTCGTCTTTTGTTGTTGCAGGAGGCGCATGGAGGAGGATTAATGGGACACTTTGGCGTGAAGAAGACGGAGGACGTACTTGCTACACATTTCTTTTGGCCAAAGACGAGACGGGATGTTGAGCGTTTTATTGCTCGATGCATACATGTCAAAAAGCTAAGTCACGACTCAATCCTCATGGTTTATATATGCCTTTGCTTGTACCTAGTGTTCCTTGGGAGGATATATCTATGGACTTTGTTTTAGGTTTACCTCGAACAAAGAAGGGGAGGGATAGCATATTTGTTGTCGTGGATAGATTCTCGAAAATGGCACACTTTATACCATGTCATAAAAGCGATGATGCTGTTAATGTTGCTGATTTGTTCTTTCGTGAAATTATTCGCTTGCATGGTGTGCCAAATACTATTGTTTCAGATTGTGATACTAAATTTCTTAGCCACTTTTGGAGATGTTTATGGGCTAAGTTGGGGACTAAACTGCTTTTTAGTACTACTTGTCACCCCCAAACTGATGGACAAACTGAAGTAGTCAATAGAATGTTGTCTACTATGCTTAGGGCTGTTTTGAAGAATAATAAGAAAATGTGGGAGGAATGCTTGCCTCATATTGAATTTGCTTATAATCGTTCATTGCATTCTACTACTAAGATGTGCCCTTTTGAAGTTGTGTATGGTTTCCTACCTCGTGCACCTATTGATTTGTTGCCTCTTCCATCTTCGGAGAAGGTTAATTTTGATGCTAAACAACGTGCTGAATTGATTTTAAAAATGCATGAGTTAACTAAGGAAAACATTGAGCGTATGAATGCTAAATATAAACTTGCTGTAGATAAGGGTAGAAAACATGTTGTGTTTGCACCTGGAGATCTTGTTTGGTTACATTTGCGTAAGGATAGATTTCCTGATTTGCGCAAATCAAAGCTAATGCCACGTGCTGATGGTCCCTTTAAGGTGTTAGAGAAAATAAATGATAATGCATATAAACTTGAGCTGCCTGCAGATTTTGGGGTTAGTCCCACTTTTAACATTGCAGATTTGAAGCCTTATTTGGGTGAGGAAGATGAACTTCCGTCGAGGACGACTTCATTTCAAGAAGGGGAGGATGATGAGGACATCAATACAATTGTTACACCCACAACCCCTGCTGCTATACATACTGGAACAATTACTAGAGCTCGTGCACGCCAACTAAATTACCAGGTACTTTCGTTTCTTGGTAATGATTCTAATGTTCATGAGAATATGATGCTGCCTAAATTGGATACATTTGTTTTGCTTACAAATGAAGGGCCTAGCTTGGAGAAGGATGAACATTGGAGCAAGAACAAGCATGGAGATGATGGCATGCGCAAGGGGAACAAGAACAGAGTTACAAGTGATGATTTCAGGACTTTGAAGCCACCATAATGGGTGCATGAAGCCTTGGACGAAATATACAAGATGCCACTTCATAAATTTCGTCCCGAGGCTATTTTAGGTGCTGCGTCACCTTTTTATTGGGCCAGGCCCATGTAATTTCGAAATACATAAGTATAGGCTATTTTTAGAGTCCGTATGTGTGGGGAAACAAGAGATAGGGTTGATTTCGGACCCCTCCACCAAGGGCCACGAAATTCCCCCTCTCTTCCTCCATATATACAGCCCTTAGGGCACCGTTTAGACTTTGGGTTTTGTTTAGATTAAAAGTTCGCCATAGCTGCAACTTCGCGTACTTCGTTTGTGTTCAACGACCAGACAAAGGCGTCACAGAACCCCACCTTGATCAATAAAGCTTTCATCTTATATTCGCAATATCCAGATTGCAATCTTAGTTTCTTACTTGTTCTTCGTTTGCTCGCAGGAAACAGACCCTCGTGGTCAGGTTGATCGTGCTCCGGCGTGGTCAATAACCTCTCGGAGTTGGTTTAGCGATTGCTAAGGCGCGACGTCCTCGCACGTTCGTAGTCGGATCGTCAAAGTCGACTTCCACCAAAGCGAAATCCACCATCTCATCGAAAGACGGGACACCTTTGCCTCTATCACTCTTTGCCTCCTGCTGTCACTAACATTTTGCAGGAGTTCGCTGACGTTTTTCCACAAGACGTGCCACCGGGATTACCGCCTATTCGAGGGATTGAGCATCAGATTGACTTAATTCCCGGTGCTTCACTGCCAAACCGTGCACCATACCATACCAATCCAGAGGAGACGAAGGAGATTATGCGTCAAGTACAAGAGCTTCTCGACAAAGGTTATATACGCGAATCCCTTAGTCCTTGTGCTGTTCCTATTATTCTAGTGCCGAAAAAGGATGGTACATCACGTATGTGTGTTGATTGTAGAGGCATTAATAATATTACTATTCGTTATCGTCATCCTATTCCTAGGCTAGATGATATGCTTGATGAATTGAGTGGCTCTACAATATTCTCCAAAGTTGATTTGCGTAGTGGCTACCATCAAATTCGTATGAAATTGGGAGATGAATGGAAAACAACATTTAAAACTAAGTTTGGATTATATGAGTGGTTAGTCATGCCTTTTGGGTTAACTAATGCACCTAGTACTTTCATGAGATTAATGAACGAAGTTCTACGTGCTTTCATTGGACGATTTGTGGTAGTTTACTTTGATGACATATTGATTTATAGCAGATCTTTGGAAGAACATTTGGAACATTTACGTGCTGTTTTTATTGCTCTACGTGATGCACGTTTGTTTGGTAACCTTGGGAAGTGCACCTTTTGCACCGACCGAGTATCTTTTCTTGGCTATGTTGTTACTCCACAGGGAATTGAAGTTGATAAAGCCAAGATTGAACCTATTGAGAGTTGGCCGCAGCCCAAAACGGTCACACACGTGAGGAGTTTTCTTGGCCTCGCTGGATTCTATAGGCGTTTTGTGAGAGATTTCAGCACCATTGCTGCACCTCTCAATGAGCTTACAAAGAAAGATGTGCGTTTTCTTTGGGGTACCGTACAGGAAGAAGCCTTCTCCGTATTGAAAGATAAGTTGACACATGCTCCTTTACTCCAACTTCCTGATTTTAATAAGACTTTTGAGCTTGAATGTGATGCTAGTGGAATTGGATTAGGAGGTGTGTTATTACAAGATGGCAAACCCGTTGCATACTTTTCTGAAAAATTGAGTGGGCCTAGTCTGAATTATTCTACTTATGATAAAGAATTATATGCTCTTGTTCGGACTTTAGAAACATGGCAACATTATTTATGGCCCAAAGAATTTGTTATACATTCTGATCATGAATCTTTGAAACATATTAAAAGTCAAGCTAAACTGAATCGTAGACATGCTAAATGGGTTGAATTCATTGAGACTTTCCCTTATGTCATTAAACACAAGAAGGGAAAAGAAAATGTTATTGCTGATGCATTGTCTCGTCGCTATACTATGCTTTCACAACTTGACTTCAAAATATTTGGTTTGGAGACCATCAAAGATCAATATGTGCATGATGCTGATTCTAAAGATGTAATGCAGAATTGTAAAGAAGGAAGAATGTGGAACAAGTTTGTTGTTAACGATGGATTTGTGTTTCGTGCTAACAAGCTATGCATTCCAGCTAGCTCCGTTCGTCTTTTGTTGTTGCAGGAGGCGCATGGAGGAGGATTAATGGGACACTTTAGCGTGAAGAAGACGGAGGACGTACTTGCTACACATTTCTTTTGGCCAAAGATGAGACGGGATGTTGAGCGTTTTATTGCTTGATGCACTACATGTCAAAAAGCTAAGTCACGACTCAATCCTCATGGTTTATATATGCCTTTGCCTGTACCTAGTGTTCCTTGGGAGGATATATCTATGGACTTTGTTTTAGGTTTACCTCGAACAAAGAAGGGGAGGGATAGCATATTTGTTGTCGTGGATAGATTCTCGAAAATGGCACACTTTATACCATGTCATAAAAGCGATGATGCTGTTAATGTTGCTGATTTGTTCTTTCGTGAAATTATTCGCTTGCATGGTGTGCCAAATACTATTGTTTCAGATCGTGATACTAAATTTCTTAGCCACTTTTGGAGATGTTTATGGGCTAAGTTGGGGACTAAACTGCTTTTTAGTACTATATGTCACCCCCAAACTGATGGACAAACTGAAGTAGTCAATAGAATGTTGTCTACTATGCTTAGGGCTGTTTTGAAGAATAATAAGAAAATGTGGGAGGAATGCTTGCCTCATATTGAATTTGCTTATAATCGTTCATTGCATTCTACTACTAAGATGTGCCCTTTTGAAGTTGTGTATGGTTTCCTACCTCGTGCACCTATTGATTTGTTGCCTCTTCCATCTTCGGAGAAGGTTAATTTTGATGCTAAACAACGTGCTGAATTGATTTTAAAAATGCATGAGTTAACTAAGGAAAATATTGAGCGTATGAATGCTAAATATAAACTTGCTGGAGATAAGGGTAGAAAACATGTTGTGTTTGCACCTGGAGATCTTGTTTGGTTACATTTGCGTAAGGATAGATTTCCTGATTTGCGCAAATCAAAGCTAATGCCACGTGCTGATGGTCCCTTTAAGGTGTTAGAGAAAATAAATGATAATGCATATAAACTTGAGCTGCCTGCAGATTTTGGGGTTAGTCCCACTTTTAACATTGCAGATTTGAAGCCTTATTTGGGTGAGGAAGATGAACTTCCGTCGAGGACGACTTCATTTCAAGAAGGGGAGGATGATGAGGACATCAATACAATTGTTACACCCACAGCCCCTGCTGCTATACATACTGGACCAATTACTAGAGCCCGTGCACGCCAACTAAATTACCAGGTACTTTCGTTTCTTGGTAATGATTCTAATGTTTATGAGAATATGATGCTGCCTAAATTGGATACATTTGTTTTGCTTACAAATGAAGGGCCTAGCTTGGAGAAGGATGAACATTGGAGCAAGAACAAGCATGGAGATGATGGCATGCGCAAGGGGAACAAGAACGGAGTTACAAGTGATGATTTCAGGACTTTGAAGCCACCATAATGGGTGCATGAAGCCTTGGACGAAATATACAAGATGCCACTTCATAAATTTCGTCCCGAGGCTATTTTAGGTGCTGCGTCACCTTATTATTGGGCCAGGCCCATGTAATTTCGAAATACATAAGTATAGGCTATTTTTAGAGTCCGTATGTGTGGGGAAACAAGAGATAGGTTTGATTTCGGACCCCTCCACCAAGGGCCACGAAATTCCCCCCCCTCTTCCTCCATATATACAGCCCTTAGGGCATCGTTTAGACTTTGGGTTTTGTTTAGATTAAAAGTTCGCCATAGCTGCAACTTCGCGTACTTCGTTTGTGTTCAACGACCAGACAAAGGCGTCACAGAACCCCACCTTGATCAATAAAGCTTTCATCTTATATTCGCAATATCCAGATTGCAATCTTAGTTTCTTGCTTGTTCTTCGTTTGCTCGCAGGAAACAGACCCTCGTGGTCAGGTTGATCGTGCTCCGGCGTGGTCAATAACCTCTCGGAGTTGGTTTAGCGATTGCTAAGGCGCGACGTCCTCGCACGTTCGTAGTCGGATCGTCAAAGTCGACTTCCACCAAAGCGATATCCATCATCTCATCGAAAGATCGGGACCCTCGCCTCTATCAATTATCATTTATTTTCTCTAACACCTTAAAGGGACCATCAGCACGTGGCATTAACTTTGATTTGCGCAAATCAGGAAATCTATCCTTACGCAAATGTAACCAAACAAGATCTCCAGGTGCAAACACAACATGTTTTCTACCCTTATCTCCAGCAAGTTTATATTTAGCATTCATACGCTCAATGTTTTCCTTAGTTAACTCATGCATTTTTAAAATCAATTCAGCACGTTGTTTAGCATCAAAATTAACCTTCTCCGAAGATGGAAGAGGCAACAAATCAATAGGTGCACGAGGTAGGAAACCATACACAACTTCAAAAGGGCACATCTTAGTAGTAGAATGCAATGAACGATTATAAGCAAATTCAATATGAGGCAAGCATTCCTCCCACATTTTCTTATTATTCTTCAAAACAGCCCTAAGCATAGTAGACAACGTTTTATTGACTACTTCAGTTTGTCCATCAGTTTGGGGGTGACAAGTAGTACTAAAAAGTAGTTTAGTCCCCAACTTAGCCCATAAACATCTCCAAAAGTGGCTAAGAAATTTAGTATCACGATCTGAAACAATAGTATTTGGCACACCATGCAAGCGAATAATTTCACGAAAGAACAAATCAGCAACATTAACAGCATCATCGCTTTTATGACATGGTATAAAGTGTGCCATTTTCGAGAATCTATCCACGACAACAAATATGCTATCCCTCCCCTTCTTTGTTCGAGGTAAACCTAAAACAAAGTCCATAGATATATCCTCCCAAGGAACACTAGGTACAGGCAAAGGCATATATAAACCATGAGGATTGAGTCGTGACTTAGCTTTTTGACATGTAGTGCATCAAGCAATAAAACGCTCAACATCCCGTCTCATCTTTGGCCAAAAGAAATGTGTAGCAAGTACGTCCTCCGTCTTCTTCACGCTAAAGTGTCCCATTAATCCTCCTCCATGCGCCTCCTGCAACAACAAAAGACGAACGGAGCTAGCTGGAATGCATAGCTTGTTAGCACGAAACACAAATCCATCGTTAACAACAAACTTGTTCCACATTCTTCCTTCTTTACAATTCTGCATTACATCTTTAGAATCAGCATCATGCACATATTGATCTTTGATGGTCTCCAAACCAAATATTTTGAAGTCAAGTTGTGAAAGCATAGTATAGCGACGAGACAATGCATCAGCAATAACATTTTCTTTTCCCTTCTTGTGTTTAATGACATAAGGGAAAGTCTCAATGAATTCAACCCATTTAGCATGTCTACGATTCAGTTTAGCTTGACTTTTAATATGTTTCAAAGATTCATGATCAGAATGTATAACAAATTCTTTGGGCCATAAATAATGTTGCCATGTTTCTAAAGTCCGAACAAGAGCATATAATTCTTTATCATAAGTAGAATAATTCAGACTAGGCCCACTCAATTTTTCAGAAAAGTATGCAACAGGTTTGCCATCTTGTAATAACACACCTCCTAACCCAATTCCACTAGCATCACATTCAAGCTCAAAAGTCTTATTAAAATCAGGAAGTTGGAGTAAAGGAGCATGTGTCAACTTATCTTTCAATACCGTGAAGGCTTCTTCCTGTGCGGTACCCCAAACAAAAGGCACATCCTTCTTTGTAAGCTCGTTGAGAGGTGCAGCAATGGTGCTGAAATCTCTCACAAAACGCCTATAGAATCCAGCGAGGCCAAGAAAACTCCTCACTTGTGTGACCGTTTTGGGCTGCGGCTAACTCTCAATAGCTTCAATCTTGGCTTTGTCAACTTCAATTCCCTGTGCAGTAACAACATAGCCAAGAAAAGATACTCGGTCGGTGCAAAAGGTGCACTTCCCATGGTTACCAAACAAACGTGCATCACGTAGAGCAATAAAAACAGCACGTAAATGTTCCAAATGTTCTTCCAAAGATCTGCTATAAATCAATATGTCATCAAAGTAAACTACCACAAATCGTCCAATGAAAGCACGTAAAACTTCGTTCATTAATCTCATGAAAGTACTAGGTGCATTAGTTAACCCAAAAGGCATGACTAACCACTCATATAATCCAAACTTAGTTTTAAATGCTGTTTTCCATTCATCTCCCAATTTCATACGAATTTGATGGTAGCCACTACGCAAATCAACTTTGGAGAATATTGTAGAGCCACTCAATTCATCAAGCATATCATCTAGCCTAGGAATAGGATGACGATAACGAATAGTAATATTATTAATGCCTCTACAATCAACACACATACGTGATGTACCATCCTTTTTCGGCACTAGAATAATAGGAACGGCACAAGGACTAAGGGATTCGCGTATATAACCTTTATCGAGAAGCTCTTGTACTTGACGCATAATCTCCTTCGTCTCCTCTGGATTGGTACGGTATGGTGCACGGTTTGGCAGTGAAGCACCGGGAATTAAGTCAATCTGATGCTCAATCCCTCGAATAGGCGGTAATCCCGGTGGCACGTCTTGTGGAAAAACGTCAACGAACTCCTGCAAAATGTTAGTGATAGCAGGAGGCAAAGAGGAAGGCACGTCCTCGAATGAAAATAATGCCTCTTTGCACACAAAAGCATAGCAAACAGATTTGCTGAAATCTAGCTCATCAATATCAGATTTGGTGGCAAATAAACATGCACTTTTCAATTTAATTTCAGAAGCAACACTAGATGGTTTATTATTAGGCTTCATTTGTTGCTCAAATTCTTTTGCCACAATCTGATTTTCACTCTTATTCTTCTCCTGTTGTGCTTTATTAGCTCTATTAATATCATCTTTCAAAATGGAATCAGGAGTCATAGGAAGCAAAGTAATATTTTTATCCTTATGAACAAGAGTATAGTGATTGTTTCTACCATGGTGTACAGAATTTTTATCAAATTTCCATGGTCTACCAAGTAATAAGGAACATGCTTGCATAGGTACCACATCACAATCAACATAATCAGCATATGTAGAGATACTAAAATGCACATGAACAGTATGTGTTACCTTAACCTTGCCGCTGTTGTTGAACCATTGGATGTAGTAAGGATGTGGATGTGGTCTTGTGGTGAGAGAAAGCTTCTCCACCATCTCCATGCTAGCCAAGTTGTTGCAGCTCCCTGCGTCTATTATGACGCGCACAGAACGTTCCTTCACAACTCCCTTGGTATGGAACAAATTGTGCCTCTGATTTTGCTCAGCTTGTGTGACCTGCACACTCAAAACACGTTGAGCAACTAAACATTCATACCTGTCAGCGTCTTCAGGAGCCATGTATTGCGTCTCATGATCAGAATCATCTCCACCATGTTCTTCACGTGTAATAAGAGCCAATGTCTCCTCATCATAGTCACTAGCGGACTCATATCCACCATCCGCGGTAGCAATCATCACACGCGGAGATTTGCATTCCCTCGCATAATGACCTCCTCCCTTACAACGACGACAAATAATATCACTGGTGTGCCCTGTTGATGCCATGGAAGAAGAAGAACGCTGTGCAGGCCCCGCAGGTGCGCTCCTGGCAGATAATGGTGGTTGTGCCTGTTTTCTTGTATCACGGCTGGAGGTGGCACCGGATGGAGGTGCTGGTGCAGTTGAAGTAGAAGATGCTCGTGGTGTCCATGATGAAGGTCGGCCTGCAGAAAAGTTAGTTCGCCCCAATGCTTGTCGATCCTGCACTTCACGTTCAGCTTTACAAGCAAGATGGAATAAACGAGTGATATTAGTATACTCCTTATAGTCTAGAATGGTCTGAATCTCTCTATTTAATCCACCCAGAAAACGTGCAAGCATAGCTTCATTCTCCTCAACAATACCACATCTAATCATGCCAGTTTGTAATTCCTGATAATATTCTTCTACAGAATTTTTCCCTTGTCTTAAACGCTGCAATTTTTGAAGCAATTCACGTTGATAATATGGTGGAACCCAACGCGTACGCATAGCAGTTTTCAAAGCAGCCCAAGTAGTTGGAATAGGATATAATCTACAATGTTCAGACCACCATACACATGCAAAATTAGTGAAAGCACAAACAGCAGCAGCAACTCGTCTCTCCTCAGGATATTGTAAACATGTAAATCGTTGTTCAGTTTCTAACTCCCAAGTAAGATATATATCAGGAACATATCTACCCTCAAATGGTGGAATATTCAATTTCAGTTTAGGAATATGGACATCATCTCGTACCTGAGGTGGTGGTGCAGGCCTACCATTACGAATATATACCTGAGGTCGACCTGCTAGTGGTGGTACAGGTGGCTGCACGTAGTGTTGATTTTGATCAACCTCATCCTCATAATCTCCCACATAATCATCCTCCTCCGCATCAGCAGCAGGAGCTACAGAAGTATCAACAGCAGCACCAATAGTTTGGCCAAACGCAAGAGGAACACGGCTTGCTCGGCGGAGGTCTGCTTCGCGACGTGGAGGTAGCCGTTGTTGTTGTTGTTGGAGAGGTGCGTTAGGTGCAGCGGGTGGTGGTGGTGGAAGACGCGCGAGCAATTCATTAAACTTGTTATCGAGCTTTGTTTCGAACGTCTTCTCAAGGCCAGTGATCTTCTTCATGGCCTCTTCAAAATTGTTCAGCACATCTTGCACCTGTTCAGTCATCATTTGCTGAAACTTATCATGAAGCTCCTTGTTCGATAAATTCTCCCAGTCAATCTCGTCGGCTTGTGATCCTGGCATGGTTAGCAGCAATAGAAACACACAAGAATATGATCCTACAGACTACAAACAAGTGGTGGTGGTGGGTGTCACAAATCCGTCAAGCAAATCTCAAATTCTTACCAATTCTTACCCAGCAGCAGGCGGTGATCGGCAACCGTTGTAGTCAAAAACTCTCAAAGCTTGGATAGAGCGATTACCAGGGAGAGTCAAACGCATGACGTAGATGTATGTGGAGCTGGGAAGGCTTATAATATGGTAGCAAAAAGGGTCAGCAATAATCAATTCAGAGATGCAAAGTTGAATAAACGCTCAACGACGGTACTGTGCTGGTCCTAGGCTAGACTGTGCTAGAGACGCGAGCCTAGAACACTAACAAAATCACGGCGCGGCACGTAAACAAGGGAAAAGCACACTCTGAATTTTTTTTCGCTCTTTTTTCCTTTTTTTTTGCGCTCTTTTTTTTTGCGCTGCTTTTTTTTTGGCGAAAAATCACTATAATGGCGAGTGTCTCAAAACTCTTCCTAGCTCAAACTGACAGGATGGGCACGAAATTTTTTTGACCAATTTTTTTTTTTCGACTGCCCGGACCCAAAAACTGGAAACGGGTCAAAAAAAACTTCCTATAATGGCACCTGTCTCAAAACACTCAGAAACACCTAAAAATAGGATAGCCAGAAATTTTTTCGAAAAATGCGTTTTCGAAAATTTTTGGGCCTAAACGGAGCGTGGCTACCCGACTCTTCTTTTTTTTTCCGAAACCTACTCCGGCGAGGAAACACGAATCGGAATCTAGATGGATCCTGAAAACAAACCTAATAAGCAAAGAACTCGGATTGGTGGTGAATATATGGTGGTGGTATATGGCAGCGGTGGTGGTAGCGGTGGTAGTATATGGATATGGATCGGTGGTGGTATATGGACACGGATTGGTGGTGGTATATGGATACGGATTCGGTGCGGTGGTGGTAGATGGCAGGGGCGATGATGATGGTGCGGCGGCGGCGTGACAACTTATGACCAGAACTCGAAACTCTAAAAGACTAGACTCTAAGACCAGCAACTAGACACGACGATGCAACCGCAAATTCAACAAAGCAAAACCCTAAAAAGATTATGCAAGGCTCAGATTGGTTCGGATATGATGAACTAACCCTAATTTTTTTTGTGGCTTTTTCGTGGACTATAGGTATGAAGAACAGACTCGATCTAAACTACGAAAAACTGTAAAATCTCACCGAGCAACCTGGAAATCTGATACCACTTGATAGAGGCGGAGGTGTCCTGTCTTTCGATGAGATGGTGGATTTCGCTTTGGTGGAAGTCGACTTTGACGATCCGACTACGAACGTGCGAGGACGTCGCGCCTTAGCAATCGCTAAACCAACTCCGAGAGGTTATTGACCACGCCGGAGCACGATCAACCTGACCACGAGGGTCTGTTTCCTGCGAGCAAACGAAGAACAAGCAAGAAACTAAGATTGCAATCTGGATATTGCGAATATAAGATGAAAGCTTTATTGATCAAGGTGGGGTTCTGTGACGCCTTTGTCTGGTCGTTGAACACAAACGAAGTACGCGAAGTTGCAGCTATGGCGAACTTTTAATCTAAACAAAACCCAAAGTCTAAACGATGCCCTAAGGGCTGTATATATGGAGGAAGAGGGGGGAATTTCGTGGCCCTTGGTGGAGGGGTCCGAAATCAACCCTATCTCTTGTTTCCCCACACATACGGACTCTAAAAATAGCCTATACTTATGTATTTCGAAATTACATGGGCCTGGCCCAATAATAAGGTGATGCAGCACCTAAAATAGCCCTGGGACGAAATTTATGAAGTGGCATCTTGTATATTTCGTCCAAGGCTTCATGCACCCATTATGGTGGCTTCAAAGTCCTGAAATCATCACTTGTAACTCCGTTCTTGTTCCCCTTGCGCATGCCATCATCTCCATGCTTGTTCTTGCTCCAATGTTCATCCTTCTCCAAGCTAGGCCCTTCATTTCTAAGCAAAACAAATGTATCCAATTTAGGCAGCATCATATTCTCATGAACATTAGAATCATTACCAAGAAACGAAAGTACCTGGTAATTTAGTTGGCGTGCACGAGCTCTAGTAATTGGTCCAGTATGTATAGCAGCAGGGGCTGTGGGTGTAACAATTGTATTGATGCGGAGGTGTCCCGTCTTTCGATGAGATGATGGATATCGCTTTGGTGGAAGTCGACTTTGACGATCCGACTACGAACGTGCGAGGACGTCGCGCCTTAGCAATCGCTAAACCAACTCCGAGAGGTTATTGACCACGCCGGAGCACGATCAACCTGACCACGAGGGTCTGTTTCCTGCGAGCAAACGAAGAACAAGCAAGAAACTAAGATTGCAATCTGGATATTGCGAATATAAGATGAAAGCTTTATTGATCAAGGTGGGGTTCTGTGACGCCTTTGTCTGGTCGTTGAACACAAACGAAGTACGCGAAGTTGCAGCTATGGCAAACTTTTAATCTAAACAAAACCCCAAAGTCTAAACGATGCCCTAAGGGCTGTATATATGGAGGAAGAGGGGGGGAATTTCGTGGCCCTTGGTGGAGGGGTCCGAAATCAACCCTATCTCTTGTTTCCCCACATACGGACTCTAAAAATAGCCTATACTTATGTATTTCGAAATTACATGGGCCTGGCCCAATAATAAGGTGACGCAGCACCTAAAATAGCCTCGGGACGAAATTTATGAAGTGGCATCTTGTATATTTCGTCCAAGGCTTCATGCACCCATTATGGTGGCTTCAAAGTCCTGAAATCATCACTTGTAACTCCGTTCTTGTTCCCCTTGCGCATGCCATCATCTCCATGCTTGTTCTTGCTCCAATGTTCATCCTTCTCCAAGCTAGGCCCTTCATTTGTAAGCAAAACAAATGTATCCAATTTAGGCAGCATCATATTCTCATGAACATTAGAATCATTACCAAGAAACGAAAGTACCTGGTAATTTAGTTGGCGTGCACGAGCTCTAGTAATTGGTCCAGTATGTATAGCAGCAGGGGCTGTGGGTGTAACAATTGTATTGATGTCCTCATCAACCGCGCATGGAGACATTTGCAACTACATCTCTCCGACACCCACATTGATAGAGGCGGGAGTGTCCCGATCTTTCGATGAGATGGTAACTATCGATTTGGTGGAGACGACTTTGACGATCCGACTACAAACGTGCACGACGTTGCGCCTTAGCAATCGCTAAACCAATCTCCAGAGGTTATTGACCACGCCGGTGCACGATCAACCTGACCACGAAGGTCTATTCCTGCAAGCAATCGAAGAACGAGCAAGAATATGATAAAAGCAATCTGAATATTGCAAATATGTATGAAGTATTGATAAAGGTGGGGATCCGAAAGCGGTCTTGGTCTGGTCGTTGGACACAAACGAAGTACACGAAGTTGCGTTGGCTAACTTTTAACTAAACAAATCCCAAGGAAAAAGCTACTAGATGGATCTACTTATATAGGAGGAAGGGGTGGCGGCCAAGTGATGAGGACATGACTACCTTGGATATGACCAAAAATATTGCATATATGCATATTTGTCAGGTGATTTCTAGTGCAAACTATTCAATAATCTATTTATGTTATCCAGAACAAAAATACTTCACACACTTTTGTGTTTTGTCTAATTGCAGGTGTATGGGACATTTGTACAATCCACATATGAAGATAAGGAAGAAAGAGATGTTTATTTGCTGTCCAAAAAGTTCTCTCACGTCACTTTTGGCCCAAGAGAAGATAGAGTCCAAGTCTCTCACGTTCTGGATTCAGATTCGGACTGCACAGACACACCTGACTCAAAACGCACACAAGTTTTTCATACGGACTCCGAATTGGGTGATTCTTTTTTTGTTGGAAACTAGATTTCGTGCACTTTCCAACTCAATTGGAATCACCTTCAAATTCGTCCGGAGCGTTGAGTTGTGGACGAAACAATCTGATGCTGCAGCAGAATCCGAGTCAAACTACAAGTCCAAAGGTGTTACATCACCTCCACTTGGGCCCATTGGCCTTGTACGACCTAGATTTAGTTTTAGGCTGCCTTGGGACGTCCTCCCACCTCCTTGGCCGCCACCCCTTGCTCCTATATAAGTAGATCCATCTAGTAGCTTTTCCTTGTGATTTGTTTAGTTAAAAGTTAGCCATTGCAACTTCATGTACTTCGTTTGTGTCCAACGACCAGACCAAGACCGCTTCCGGATCCCCACCATTATCAATACTTCATATTTATTTGCAATATTCAGATTGCTTTATCATATTCTTGCTCGTTCTTGGATTGCTTGCAGGAATAGACCTTCGTGGTCAGGCTGACCGTGCTTCCAGCATTGTCAGTAACCTCAGGAGATTGGTTTAGCGATTGCTAAGGCGCAACGTTGTGCACGTTTGTAGTCGGATCGTCAAAGTCGTCTCCACCAAATCGATAGTTATCATCTCATCGAAAGATCGGGACACCCCCGCCTTTATCAAGTGGTATCAGTTTTCAGGTTGCTCGGTGAGAATTTCCAGTTTTCCTAGATTAGATTTATTTTCTTACCTATTGTCCAAGAAAAAGCCACAAAAAAAGTTAGATCTATTCATCCTTTCTCCAAGCCAGTCTGAGCCTTTGCAATTTTTTTTTATTGTATGCATTATTGAATTATCGGTTGCATCGTCGTGTCGACTTGCTGGTCTTAGTGTCTAGTTCGTTTAGAGTTTCGAGTTCTTTTCACATTAGTCACGCCGCCGCTGCATCATTATCCCTTCCGCTGTCCACCATCCCATCTATTAATTTCCACCACGTGCTACGCACTGTTCATTGTCATAATCCTAGTTGAGGTCATTCACATCTTCGCCTGATCCAATCTGTATCTTATCTAGTTTGTCTTGGAAAGAAAAAAAAAGATAGAGAAAAAAAAGAGAAAAAAGGAAAGAAAAAAAAGAAAAAGAGAGAGAAGAAAAAGAAAAAAAAGCGTGAGAAAAAAAAAGAGAGAAGAAAAAAAAATTGGATCTATCTAGAATCAATCTCGTACCTGAATTCGGATTGGAATCTGTTTTGCGCACTGTTCAGTAAAACAGGTGTATCTTCCTCATACGAAGTCCGTTTTGGCTCCGTGAGTACTCAAATTGAAGCTAGCAACGAGCCGCATCTAAATAGTTGCAGAAGCTACTTCAATATTTGACACCTCAAAATCGGCTTATAAATAGGTCTTTTTGCCCTCCGAAGTTCGTGAACACAACTTGTTCCAATTTTTCAGGCCAGTTTTAGAATTCTTTGACTCCTCATATCAACTCGGAATTGAGTGATTCTTTTTGCATTGGAAAGCTTGAGTTAGTAGCATTCTTTGAAAAAATTTATCAGAAAATTGTCTCAAACTTTTCAAGAGGAAAGTTGGAGAGAGAGTTGTTGTATATCCTGCTTGACAGTTGTTTTTCATCATTATCTTCACTGCCGTTGTGATCTTCACTTATATCTTGCTGTCAAGAGCTACTTAGTATCCTTCATTGATGCTAGTTTTGCTACGCCGTGACCTCATTAGTGTTCTAGGCTCGCGTCTCTAGTCCGGTCTAGCCTAGGACCAGCACGGTACCGTCGTTGAGCGTTTATTCAACATTGCATCTTTGAATTGATTATTGCTAATCTTTTGCTACCATATATAGCCAACCCAGCTCCACATATTTCTACACCGTGTATACGTACGCTCCCCTGGCAATCGCTTTACTCAATATTCGGAGTTACTTGACACCGCTGGTTGCCGATCACCGCCTGCTGCATGGTAAGAACTTGTAAGACATTGATATTTGCTTTACTGTAAGCGTTTTACCACCACATCCTAATAGTTATAGGAACATTATTTTTGGGTTTTGTTTCTTGTTCTACTAATCATGACAGGATCCAGAGTCAATTCATGGGCTTTGTCGATCGCGGGAGAGGTGCCACCACCTTTGCAAATACCACAACCGTCACGAGAGGTGCACAAACATCCAAATGCACATGATCAGGTTAATGTATCTATACCACCATTTAATGGCCGTTTTAAACCTGCTTTATATATTGAATGGGAGTTCGACATAAAAAATATATTTGCTTCCCATAATTTCAATGAACATAAAAAGGTTAAGGTTGCGGTTGGTTCTTTCACTGGTTATGCTTTGGTTTGGTGGAGTGAATATTGTCAGTTACACCCTGATTATATACCTACTACTTGGGATGATTTGAAACTTGCCATGCGACATACTTTCGTCCCTGCTTATTATACTCGTGACATGATTAAGAAGTTGCAACACTTAAAACAAGGTAGTGAAACTGTAACAAAATATTATGATGATTTACAAACTACCTTGTTGCATTCCTCTTTAGAAGAAAGTGAAGATGATTTTATGGATAGATTTTGGGGAGGATTAAACCGTGATATTCAAGAGATACTAATTCATGAAGAGTGTTATCCCATGGACCATTTGTTTTATCTTGCTTGCAAAGCTGAACAGGAAATAAAACGACGTGTTGGCCACGAGGAGAACAAGCGCACGGTGCACATTCCAAGAGTTGATATGATTGTTCCTTCAACTACTCGGCATACTATGACAACCACATCCGTTGTTGTCAGGACTACATCACCTCCACCATGTGACACATCGCCCCCGAGAGTGGCTACATCATCTGAGTTGATCATAAGAGGTAATGACAAAGGTACTGATCTTCCATCTCTACATGAGAATGAAGAATGCCTTGTCAATTTGAATGCACCATCTGATGAGCTACCCACTACTTTGATCACACCACCTATTTTAGAGGACTACGTTGATAATTTGACTTTGCCATGTGATCAAATAACTGAAATACCAACAATTTTGAGTGCACCCATTGAATTAACTATTAATGCAAAAGAACCAATGTTTAATCATTTTGATATGACCTCTAATCTTGGTGATGATTCTGTGTTGAATGACTTATTGCATGTTTGCTTATTTAAGCATGTTGTAGCATGTAAATTTGATGCAAGTAAGGTTTATTCACCAATGTTGGGATGGTTTAATGATGAACATTGTCAATCTTTTGAAATGAATAAAAGCTTCACTTATATGTGCAAACTGAGTTGCAATATTTTCATGCCTTCTACTTCTTGTGCTAATTTTTTGGCTTTAGATTTTATGAACTGTGCAAGTTACTCATCTATTCATGTGTCATATATGCAAAAATCAAGGGAAGTAAAAATGGATGACATATACATATACAACATGTACACCTTGTCTCCTTTGTTAGCCACATTTCAGATTAAGCAACGCCGAGGACGGCTTTATTTTCAAGAAGGGGAGGATGATGAGGACATGACTACCTTGGATATGACCAAAAATATTGCATATATGCATATTTGTCAGGTGATTTCTAGTGCAAACTATTCAATAATCTATTTATGTTATCCAGAACAAAAATACTTCACACACTTTTGTGTTTTGTCTAATTGCAGGTGTATGGGACATTTGTACAATCCACATATGAAGATAAGGAAGAAAGAGATGTTTATTTGCTGTCCAAAAAGTTCTCTCACGTCACTTTTGGCCCAAGATAAGATAGAGTCCAAGTCTCTCACGTTCTGGATTCAGATTCGGACTGCACAGACACACCTGACTCAAAACGCACACAAGTTTTTCATACGGACTCCGAATTGGGTGATTCTTTTTTTGTTGGAAACTAGATTTCGTGCACTTTCCAACCCAATTGGAATCACCTTCAAATTCGTCTGGAGCGTTGAGTTGTGGACGAAACAATCTGATGCTGCAGCAGAATCCGAGTCAAACTACAAGTCCAAAGGTGTTACATCACCTCCACTTGGGCCCATTGGCCTTGTACGACCTAGATTTAGTTTTAGGCTGCCTTGGGACGTCCTCCCACCTCCTTGGCCGCCACCCCTTGCTCCTATATAAGTAGATCCATCTAGTAGCTTTTCCTTGGGATTTGTTTAGTTAAAAGTTAGCCATTGCAACTTCGTGTACTTCGTTTGTGTCCAACGACCAGACCAAGACCGCTTCCGGATCCCCACCATTATCAATACTTCATATTTATTTGCAATATTCAGATTGCTTTATCATATTCTTGCTCGTTCTTCGATTGCTTGTAGGAATAGACCTTCGTGGTCAGGCTGACCGTGCTTCCAGCATCGTCAGTAACCTCAGGAGATTGGTTTAGCGATTGCTAAGGCGCAACGTTGTGCACGTTTGTAGTCGGATCGTCAAAGTCGTCTCCACCAAATCGATAGTTATCATCTCATCGAAAGATCGGGACACCCCCGCCTCTATCACCAAGGAGGTGGGATAACGTCCCAAGGCATCCTAAAACCAACCCTAGGTCGTACAAGGCCAATGGGCCCAAGTGGAGGTGATGCAACACCTTTGGACTTGTTGTTTGACTCGGATTCTGCTGTAGCGTCTGATTGTTTCGTCGATATCTCAATTCTCCGGACGAATTTGAAGGTGAATCTAATTGGGCTGGAAAGAGCACAAAATCTAGAATCCAACAAAAAAAGAATCACCCAATTCGGAGTCCGTATGAAAAAGTTGTTGGCGTTTTGAGTCAGGTATGTCTGTGCAGTCCGAATCTGAATCCAGAACGTGAGAGACTTGGACTCTATCTTCTCTTGGCCCAAAAGTGACGTGAGAGAACTTTTTGAACAGCACTTAAACATCTCTTTCTCCCTTATCTTCATATGTGAATTGTACAAATATCCCATACACCTGCAATTAGACAAAACACAAAAGTGTGTGAAGTATTTTTGTTCTGGATAACCTAAATAGATTATTGAATAGTTTGCACTAGAAATCACCTGACAAATATGCATGTATGCAATATTTTTGGTCGTATCCAAGGTAGTCATGTCCTCATCATCCTCCCCTTTTTGAAAACAAAGCCGTCCTCGGCATTGCTTAATCTGAAATGTGGCTAACAAAAGAGACAAGGTGTACATGTTGTATATGTATATGTCATCCATTTTAACTTCCCTTGATTTTTGCACATATGTCACATGTATACATGAGTAACTTTCATTGTTCATAAAATCTAAAGCCAAAAAATTATCACAAGAAGTAGAAGGCATGAAAATATTGCAACTCAGTTTGCACATATAAGTGAAGCTCTTATTCACGTCAAAAGATTGGCAATGTTCATCATTAAACCATCCTAACTTCGATGAATAAACCTTACTTGCATCAAATTTACATGCTACAACATGCTTAAATAAGCAAACATGCAATAAGTCATTGGACACAGAATCATCATCAAGATTAGAGGTCATATCAAAATGATTAAACATTGGTTCTTTTGCATCAACAGTTAATTCAATGGGTGCACTCAAAATTGTTGATATTTCAGTTGTTTGATCACATGACGCATTCATGACAGTAAAAAGAGTCTCTAAAATAGGTGGTGTGCTCAAATCAACAGGTAACTCAACACATGATGCATTCAAGTTAACTAGGCATGCTTCATTCTCATGTGAAGTTATATCATCAAGACCTTTACTGTTACCTCGCAGAGATGTAGCTGATGTAGTTACGGACGTTGACAATGTACCATACTCTTGAGATGATATCGCGCTCACAATCCGAGGTGGGGCTGCTCTAGTAGGTGCAATAGTGGAGTAACCAACCGGCGGTGGTGAGCATGAACTGGAATAGTAGTTGTTGTAGTCACCCAATGCATCCTCCTGTATTTGTCTCTCAAAGGTACAAGCACGGACATACATACCAGTAATGCAACGAGGAATATACTGAAATCTTGCCTGAATATCATGGTTCAAACCACCAAAAAATCTATTCATTGTATCATCCTCAGATTCTTCTATGTCACAATGATGCATATAAGATTTGAACTCTTGGTAGTAAGCATGAACAGTGTTACTGCCTTGTTTTAATTGCTCCAATTTGCGACGCAATTCATGACGATAGTAAGGAGGAAAAAATTGTTGTCTCATTACAGCTTTCAAAACTTTCCAAGTTGTGGGTTGGTTATCAATGTTTTTCTTACAATGTACACTCCACCAAACAGAAGCAAAACCAGTAAATGCTCTAATGGTAGCTCGTACTCTCTCAAGTTCAGAAAAATCATGGTGACTAAAAACTTGTTCTACTTCAAGCTCCCAAGCTAGATAAATAGCAGGATTAAATCTACCCTCAAATGATGGTAAAGAGATAACCTGACCATATGCTTGTGTGTGTTGTCCCAACTCTCGTGATGGTGAAGATGTGTCCGTCATCCAAGAACTTCTATCTCTGGAACCTGTCATGATTAGTAGAAACAAGAACCAAAATTCGAGAATAATGTTCCTATGAACTACTAGGATGTGGTTGTAAAGTGCTCACAGTAAAGCAAATATCAATATCTTACAAGGTCTTACCATGCGGCAGGTGGTGACAGGCAACCAGCGGTGTCAAATAACTCCGAAGATTGTGTAAAACGATTGCCAGGGGAACGTATGTATACACGGTGTAGAAATATGTGGAGCTGAGTTGGCTATATATGGTAGCAAAAGATTAGCAATAATCAATTCAGAGATGCAATGTTGAATAAACGCTCAACGAGGGTACTGTGCTGGTCCTAGGCTAGACCACTAGAGACGCGAGCCTAGAACACTAATGAGGTCATGTCGTAGCACAACTAGCATCAATAAAGGATATGAAGTAGCTCTGGACAGCAAGATATAAGTGAAGATCACAATAGCAGTAGACCTATTTAGAGGCTGATGTTGAGGTGCCAAATACTGAACTAGCTTCTGCAACTATTTAGATGCGGCTCGTCGCTAGCTTTCATTTGAGTACTCGCGGAGCCAAAACAGACTTCATATGAGGAAGTTATGCCTGTTTTACTGAACAGTGCACAAAACAGATTCCAATCCGAATTCAACTACGAGATTGAGTCTAGATAGATCCGAATTTTGTTTTTTTTTTCCTCTCTCTTTTTTTCTCACACTTTTTTTTTCTTTTCCTTTCTTTTTTTTTCTCTGACTTTTTTTTACTTTTTTTTCTCTCGTTTTTTTTCTCTATCTTTTTTTCTCTCTCCCTCTTTCCAAAACAAACTAGATCAGATGTAGATTGGATCAAGCGAAGATGGGAACGATCTCAACTATGATTATGACAATGAACGATGGGTAGCACGTGGAGGAAATTGATGGATGGGTG